>NW_013787429.1:0-1091 GCF_000517525.1 Limulus polyphemus
TATAATAATATATATATATCTAGACCACTTTCTTTTTATCTCTTTTGTTTTGAATTTCGTTATCCCAGATTTCATTTTATATGTGGCGTTCAATCAATGTCATTCTCTCAAGTCTGATGAACGTCGCCGTAAAAAGAGAACACATTTTTTGCCCTAATTTTGATACATAATTAACGATAATTAATCACATTGCCGAAATAATACATGAAAAATTCTAAACTTAATTGATTAAAGCCCACAAATGCTGTATAATTATTAATAAATATTTTGTTTTCTTTGTTTCGTTTTTAGCTCTGTCCATCGCGAGCAGGAATCGATCCCCAAATTCTAACATTATAAGACGGTAAAGCTAATGCTAGATAACCGCAGCTACACAGTGAGCTCTTGCCACGGCCTGGATGAATGTAATCCCGAATTTTAGCATTGTAAGTCCGTAAATGTAACTCTGACCGACGGGTGGGCACATTAAATAAAGATAGCTTTGTCCGTAAATTGATACCCTGTGGCTAATAACAGATCATTGTCAGTCAAGTGTAAGAAATAATCGATACCCTGTGGCCAACAACAGATCATTGTCAGTCAAGTGTAAGAAATAATCGATACCCTGTGGCTAATAACAGATCATTGTCAGTCAAGTGTAAGAAATAATCGATACCCCTGTGGCAAACAATAGATCATTGTCAATCAAGTGTAAGAAATAATCGATACCCTGTGGCCAACAACAGATCAATGTCAGTCAAGTGTAAGAAATAATCGATACCCCTGCGGCCAACAACAGATCAATGTCAGTCAAGTGTAAGAAATAATCGATACCCTGCGACCAACAATAGATCATTGTCAGTCAAGTGTAAGAAATAATCGATACCCTGTGGCAAACAATAGATCAATGTCAGTCAAGTGTAAGAAATAATCGATACCCCTGCGGCCAACAACAGATCAATGTCAGTCAAGTGTAAGAAATAATCGATACCCTGTGGCAAACAATAGATCATTGTCAATCAAGTGTAAGAAATAATCGATACCCCTGCGGCCAACAACAGATCAATGTCAGTCAAGTGTAAGAAATAATCGATACCCTGTGGCAAACAATA
>NW_013787430.1:0-632 GCF_000517525.1 Limulus polyphemus
GGTGATGACTAGCTGCCTTCCCTCTAGTCTTACACTGCTAAATTAGGGACGGCTAGCGCAGATAGCCCTCGTGTAGCTTTGCGCGAAATTCCAACACAAACAAACAAACAAACAAACTATGGCAATGAACAGAGCGCACACAACCCAACGTAGAGCTTTAAGCTAAAACAAACAGACATTCCGAATGTTAGCTTTTCTACGTATAACTTGGTTTGTGTTGAATTTCGCGCAAAAATACATCAGAGCTATCTACGCTAGCCGTCCCAATTTAGTAGAACTCTTGGGCTACCAACTAATAGGGAGATTGAGCATCAAATTATAACGCTCACACTGTTGAAAGGGCGAGCAAGTTTGGTGGGACGGGGATTCGAACTCGCGAATTGCAAACCGAACGCCCTAACCACCTGGCCATGTCAGGCCTATGTGTATAACACTTTTTCACTTCTATAATTGGTTATTACTGTCAGTTACTAAATCACTATTTTCTGACTTCTATAATTGGTTATTACTGTCAGTTACTAAATCACTATTTTCTGACTTCTATAATTGGTTATTACTGTCAGTTACTAAATCACTATTTTCTGACTTCTATAATTGGTTATTACTGTCAGTTACTAAATCACTGTTTTCTG
>NW_013787431.1:0-1424 GCF_000517525.1 Limulus polyphemus
TAGAGTTACACCTAGGTGTTCATGGAGTAGTTGTACCAAGTAAGGCTAAAAATTAGTATGGTGGATATATATTCGGTGACTATCGTTACACCTAGGTTTTTATGGAGTATTTGTACCAAGTAAGTCTGAAGATGAGTATGGTGGTTATAAATTCGTTAATTAGAGTTTCACCTAGGTGTTCAAGGAGTTGTTGTACCAAATAACGCTAAAGATGAGTATGGAGTTAAACATTCGGTAACTAGAGTTACACCTACGTGTTCATGGAGTAGTTGTACCAAGTAAGGCTAAAGATGAGTATGGTGGTTATAAATTCGGTAACTAGAAATACACCTAAGTGTTCATGAAGTAGTTGTACCAAGTAAGGCTAAAGATGAGTAGGGTGGGTAGAAATTCTATTATTAGAGTTACAACTAGGTTTCATGGAGTAGTTGTACCAAGTAAGGCTAAAGATGAGTATGATGGTTTAAATTCGGTAACTATATTTACACCGCGGTGTTTATGGCGTAGTTGTATCAAGTAAGCCTAAAAATGAGTATGGTGGATATATATTCGGTGACTATAGTTACACCTAGGTTTTTATGGAGTATTTGTACCAAGTAAGGCTGAAGATGAGTATGGTGGTTTTAAATTCGGTAACTAGAGTTACACCTAAGTGTTCGTGGAGTTGTTGTACCAAATAACGCTAAAGATGACTATGGTGGTTACAAATTCGGTAACTACAGTCACACCTAGGTGTTCGTGGAGTTGTTGTACCAAATAACGCTAAAGATGAGTGTGGAGGTTAGAAATTCGGTTACTAGAATTACACCTAAGTGTTCATGGAGTAGTTGTATCAAGTAAAGCTAAGGATGAGTATGGTGGTTATAAATTCTGTAACTAGAGTTGCACCTAGGTGTTCATGGAGTAGTTGTACCAAGTAAGGCTAAAGATGAATATGGTGGTTATAAATTCGGTAATTAGAGTTACACCTAGGGGTTCATGGAGTAGTTTTACCAAGTAACGCTAAAGATGAGTATGTTGGATATAAATTCGGTAACTATAGTTACACCTACGTATTTATGGAGTAGTTGTACCAAGTAAGGCTAAAGATGAATATGGTGGATATTAATTCGGTAACTAGAGTTACACCTAAGTGTTCATGGAGTAGTTGTATCAAGTAAGGCTAAGGATGAGTATGGTGGTTATAGTTACACCTAGGTTTTTATGGAGTATTTGTACCAAGTAAGGCTGAAGATGAGTATGGTGGTTTTAAATTCGGTAACTAGAGTTACACCTAAGTGTTCGTGGAGTTGTTGTACCAAATAACGCTAAAGATGCCCTAAGTGTTCGTGGAGTTGTTGTACCAAATAACGCTAAAGATGACTATGGTGGTTACAAATTCGGTAACTACAGTTACACCTAGGTATTCGTGGAGTTGTTGTACC
>NW_013787432.1:0-1156 GCF_000517525.1 Limulus polyphemus
AGATATCGAGTTTTCCTAGAACAAGTAGTTTTTTTAGGACATAATAATTTTAGATATTGAGTTTTCTTGGAACAAGTAGTTTTTAAGACTTAATCATTTTAGATATTGAGTTTTCCTAGAACAAGTAGTTTTTAAGACATAATCATTTTAGATATTGAGTTTTCCTAGAACAAGTACTTTTTAAGACATAATCATTTTAGATATTGAGTTTTCTTGGAACAAGTAGTTTTTTAGGACATAATAATTTTATATATTGAGCTTTCTTGGAACAAGTAGTTTTTAAGACATAATCATTTTAGATATTGAGTTTTCTTGGAACAAGTACTTTTTAAGACATAATCATTTGAGATATTGAGTTTTCTTGGAACAAGTAGTTTTTAAGACATAATCATTTGAGATATTGAGTTTTCCTAGAACAAGTAGTTTTTAAGGACACAATCATTTTAGATATTGAGTTTTCTTGGAACAAGTAGTTTTTAAGACATAATCATTTTAGGTATTGAGTTTTCCTAGAACAAGTAGTTTTTAAGACATAATCATTTTAGATATTGAGTTTTCCTGAAACAAGTAGTTTTTAAATCATAATCATTTTATATAATGAATTTTCTTGGAACAAGTAGTTTTTAAGACATAATTTAAAAACTACTTGTTCCAAGAAAACTCAATATCTAAAATGGACATAATCATTTTAGATATTGAGTTTTCCTAGAAAGAGTAGTTTTAAGACATAATCATTTTAGATATTGAGTTTTCCTAGAACAAGTAGTTTTCAAGACATAATCATTTTAGATATTGAGTTTTCCTAGAACAAGTAGTTTTTAAGACATAATCATTTTAGATATTGAGTTTTCCTAGAACAAGTAGTTTTTAAGACATAATCATTTTAGATATTGAGTTTTCCTAAAACAAGTAGTATTTTAGGACATAATAATTTTAGATATTGAGTTTTCTTGGAACAAGTAGTTTTTAAGACATAATCATTTGAGATATTGAGTTTTCTTGAAACAAGTAGTTTTTAAGACATAATCATTTGAGATATTGAGTTTTCCTAGAACAAGTAGTTTTTAACAGATAATAATTTTAGATATTGAGTTTTCCTAGAACAAGTAGTTTTTAAATCATAATCATTTTATATATTGAATTTTCTTGAACAAGT
>NW_013787433.1:0-632 GCF_000517525.1 Limulus polyphemus
AGCTCTTAGTAAATATATATTGAGTAGTTTAGCACCTTATTTCATCTTTAATTTGGTGAGACTTGCATATCTGTTGACCTCGATTAAACGAATGCTGGTTTCAGTGTACGTAAATAGAAATATATAATTTGTATAACTGATCTAGGTTCGAACTATTCTGATCTAGGTTCGAACTATTTTATTGTGTTGTTTTTCTTTTCGTAAATGTGAATAAAAATATAAAATTTAATACATTTTTCTGACATATTTTTAATCCTTGCCTCTTGCGATAATACTAAATTTCAATTAAAATACTTGTTTGTTTGTTTGTAGTCAAGCATAAAGCCACATAATGGGCTATCTGTGCTCTGCCCACCACGGGTATCAAAGCTCGGTTTCTAGAGTTGTAAGTCTGCAGACATACCGCTGTGCTACTGGGGGGTGGGGAGGCAATTAAAATACCATTTATAAATGTATCTGGAGGAAAACAATAAATAACTTTGAATAAGTAATTCGATATAACTAAGTTTTAAACATAAATTTCATGAAGACAGTAAAGGTCGTTTAATATATTTTTCTATAATTTTTAGGCAAGATGGTTAGGGCGCTCGACCCGCAATCTGTAGGTCGCAGGCTAGAATCCCCATCACACC
>NW_013787434.1:0-1011 GCF_000517525.1 Limulus polyphemus
ACAGGATATAGAGGAGCCAGCTAATATCATAAGCATGTTCAAAGAATATTGTTTGTAGCTGTTTTAAAAGCAGAAAAATGATGTGTTAAAACTAATGTCATAATATAGAGTTATTATTAATAAACTGTCGAGTTTCTATTAGTTCTTTATATTAACTTGTCGAACGTGAATAAATTTCAGATCCTTATTTAGTTTCTTATATAGAATTATGGAATATTAACAAAGTCCTGATAATTTGTTACAAGTCCCTGTAGCGCAGTGGATAGCGCGTTGGACTTCTAATCCAAAGGTCCCGGGTTCGATTGACGGCATTATTTTTGAGGATTAGACTACACCGAGAGGATCGGAAACCATTACAACTGATTTTGGTGGGAAATGTAAAAGATGAGTAATTGTTTCAATCCATTAAGTGTAAGGAAAATGTTACAATGGAACTATGGTATTTGACGGGAAGGATGTCGGGGATATTCACTTTTCACTAATGAAGTTTAAACAATATTCTTCATCATGAATGGTTGATGTATGGTTGTACAAATTTATCACATAAACTTATATCGAAAAAAATTAGAAGTTTAAAGAATGGTAATGCTCATGGCCAGATAATATTTCTTCAAGATTTTAGGACGATGTTCAAAAAATTTTAAAATCGTGATAAATGACTTTGCAAATATTCTTTTATCAGACTATCGAAATCTTTTCCAACTACCAATGTAAGACTAGTGTGCATATAGTTACAGGGACAATTTTTAACAGCTCCCGTTAGCGGACTTCTAATCTTTGGGCATCAGCCCAAAATTCGAAGAATTAGTTAAAAATAGCAGCAAGTGGCTCACAAATCCAATGCATCGACAGTCAACATGGTTTTAATAGAGGAATATTTTCCCTTACTGATATTTTGACATTCCTTAAAGAGGTTACTGCTTGTGTAGATGAGAGTGCGGGGCGTATTTGTTCTATATGGATTTTCAGAAATCTTTTGTCAAGGTATCACATGATAAAACTTTTTTTAAG
>NW_013787435.1:0-632 GCF_000517525.1 Limulus polyphemus
ACTGTCTATAAGAAGACACAAGATTTAAGGATACTGTGTATTTTCAATAAGAAGACACAAGAGTTAACAAAACTGTGTACTGTCAATAAGAAGACACACGATTTAACAATACTGTGTACTATCAATAAGAAAACACAAGATTTAACGATACTGTGTACTGTCAATAAGAAGACACAAGATTTAACGATACTGTGTACTGTCAATAAGAAGACACAAGATATAACTATACTGTGTACTGTCAACAAGAAGACACAAGATTTAACGATACTGTGTACTGTCAATAAGAAGACACAAGATTTAACGATACTGTGTACTGTCAATAAGAAGACACAAGATTTAACGATACTGTGTACTGTCAATAAGAACACACAAGATTTAACAATACTGTGTACTGTCAATAAGAAGACACAAGATATAACGATTCTGTGTACTGTCAATAAAAACACACAAGATTTAACAATACTGTGTACTGTCAATAAGAATATACATCATTCAACGATAATGTGTACTGTCAGTAAGAAAACCCAAGATTTAACAATAATGTGTCTTGTCAATAAGGAGACACAAGATTTAACAATACTGTGTCCTGTCAATAAGAAGACACACGATTTATCGATACTGTGTACTGTCAA
>NW_013787436.1:0-634 GCF_000517525.1 Limulus polyphemus
CCACTGTATAGTTATCATCATGAAGACAGAATGACAGTGTTATCGCCATAAAGACCACTGTATAGTTATCATCATGAAGACCAAATGATAGTGTTATCGCTATAAAGACCACAGTATAGTTATCACCATGAAGACCAAATGATAGTGTTATCGCTATAAAGACCACAGTATAGTTATCACCATGAAGACCAAATGACAGTGTTATCGCCATAAAGACAACAGTATAATTATCACCATGAATACCAAATGACAGTGTTATCGCCATAAAAACAACAGTATAATTATCACCATGAAGACCAAATGATAGTGTTATCGCCATAAAAAACATAGTATAGTTATCACCATGAAGACCAAATGACAGTGTAATCACTATAAAGACCACAGTATAGTTATCATCATGAAGAACAAATGACAGTGTTATCACCATAAAAACCACAGTATAGTTATCACCATGAAGACCAAATGACAGTGTTATCGCCATAAAAACAAGAGTATAGTTATCACCATGAAGACCAAATGATAGTGTTATCGCCATAAAGACAACAGTATAATTATCACCATGAATACCAAATGACAGTGTTATCGCCATAAAAACAACAGTATAGTTATCACCATGAAGACCAAATGACAGTGT
>NW_013787437.1:0-633 GCF_000517525.1 Limulus polyphemus
GGTATGCCATATGAACTGCATTCGGATCAAGGCCATAACTTTGAATCAGCTGTGTTCCATGAATGCTGCAAGTTGTTTAGCATACGAAAGACCAGGACAACGCCACTTCACCCACAGTCTGATGGGATGGAAGAAAAGTACAATTGGACTGGGACAGGAATTGGCAAAGTTTTGTAATAGTCGCCAAGATGACTGGGATGTCTTACTCACTTCACTGTTGATGGCCTATAGAACAGCAGAGCATGAAACCACTGGATACACTCCAGCAAAGTTGATGTTTGGTCGGGAACTTCGGTTGCCAGTAGACCTGATAACAGGACGCCCACCTTACGAAGAGTTGCCTGAAAATGTGTCAGAGTTCAGGAAAGTGTTATCTGAAAGGATGGATGATATTCATCATCAAGTGCATTCAAACTTGAAAATGTCTGCTGATTCCATGAAGCTATGTTATAATAAGAGATCTGCTGAAGTCATCTTTGTACTAGGAGACAAGGTATGGTTGTATAATCCCAGGAAGTCCAAAAAGAAGTCTCCTAAGTTGTCTTCTCTATGGGAAGGCCCATATGACATAGTAGATCATCTCTCAGACGTGACTTTCCAAATAAAATGTGGTCGGCGAGGTAAACCAAAGGT
>NW_013787438.1:0-632 GCF_000517525.1 Limulus polyphemus
CACCAACTTGATATAACTTCATTGGAGCACGTCCCTTATGCTTGGGTCCCCTTTTAGCACAACATGTACTGCATGTTCTGCACCATTCTTCCACATCTCGCCTCATACCTATCCAGTAAAATTTTTGTCGTAGGTGACTCAATGTCTTCTTGATTCCGAGATGTCCTCCTGTTAAATTATCATGGGATTGACGCAACACAACTTCTCGTAACTTCCTTGGTATAACCGTTTGCCAAGTCGTCACTTTCCCATCAGTAGTTCCCATCTCCGTACAATAATACCATTTTCAAGCCTCAACTGGTCCTATTGTGCCCAATAGTTCTTTGTCACGGGGCTTAGACTAGACACCTTCTCCCAAGCAGGGCGCAAAACACTTCTGGCTTCGAATCTTGGTCTTTCTCCTGTTCTGCTTTGATATCTATATTTGGTTCCACTTCACCATCATCATCTCTTTCAGTTGGCTTGACTTCAGCCCGATGGCACCCAATCAGCTCAACCTCTCTGTTAACAGTTACCGGAACTTGGCCTTTTTTATTCCCAAATGTCATTTTATTAAAATCAATTACAAACTTCCTTGGTAGTAGATAGTCCAATCCTAATATGCATTCGTCTTCAATGTCAGCCAAGTATAC
>NW_013787439.1:0-630 GCF_000517525.1 Limulus polyphemus
TTAGTCTGAAGACGGGAGCAGATTAGAAGCGTGGTGTTAGGATTATTCTGTAAACAGCAGCTGGTCAACAACCAAAATGTAGTGTTAGGATTAGTCTGAAGACGGGAGCAGATTATAAGCGTGGTGTTAGGATTATTCTGTAAACAGCAGCTGGTCAACAACCAAAATGTAGTGTTAGGATTAGTCTGAAGACGGGAGCAGATTAGAAGCGTGGTGTTAGGATTAGTCTGAAGACGGGAGCAGATTAAAAGCGTGATGTTAGGATTATTCTGTAAACAGCAGCTGGTTAACAACCGAAATGTACTATTAGGAATGGTCTGAAGACGCCAGCAGATTAGAAGCTAAAACGTGATGTTAGGATTATTCTGTAAACGGCAGCAGGTTAACAACTAAAATGTAATGTTGGGGTTAGTCTGAAGACGGGAGCAGATTAGAAGCGTGATGTTAGGATTATTCTGCAAACAGTGGCTGGTCAACAACCAAAATGTAATGTTGGGGTTAGTCTGAAGACGGGAGCAGATTAGAAGCGTGGTGTTAGGATTAGTCTGAAGACGGGAGCAGATTAGAAGCGTGGTGTCAGTATTATTCTGTAAACAGCAGCTGGTCAACAACCAAAATGTAATGTTGGGG
>NW_013787440.1:0-632 GCF_000517525.1 Limulus polyphemus
ACATTTTGTGGGACATCAAAGGAACTCCCCAATCTACAGCGAATTATTAATGCAGAGATCTCTAGTCAGCAACTGGAACTTTTAAATCAAACCCTTCATCAGAAACGCCTTTCACTCGTCAGTCGAAAGGCGTTCTTCTTCTCCACGAAAATGCATGTCCATGATATAAAAGCATCATAGTTAAGGATGGAAACTATATATATTTCATTTAATAATTGTTTTGTTTTGATATATAAGTTGTTAGAATTTTCTCATTTAAGAAGAAGCGACAGTAATTTCTTGGTGATCATATATTTTCACACCAAATCGTCTTTACTAATACACAGTTTTCACACATCACAATTACAGGTACCCAATGAAACATTTAGAGAAAGAAACAGCCACTTTCGTTTCAAAAGAATACCTTAGCAGTTAATTCCATTATCTGGAGATTAAGTCTGAACAAAACAATTGCTCACGTACTATATTACCATGTAGGTAGATTTGAAACATTTGTCATTGAAACAATGAACTTAAGTTCTTATCTATTACTAGACAAGCAGTTTAACTATAAATCGTTATTCTAGTGCTTCAGTAGATCAGTGCCAATTCATTACATATATCCCGACATCATACTTAAGTTATTATTAAAC
>NW_013787441.1:0-948 GCF_000517525.1 Limulus polyphemus
GGCAGGTTTTGCGTTTTTTACCAGTACTTTGTCCCATTTAGACGAATCTTTATGAATTTTTTAATGAAGGTTCACGTCAACCTTGCGAAATTACATACAAAACTCTAGATTTCTAGTTTTAGTTTTACGAATTTTGTGGTCGTTTTATGTTACTCTTTTATTGGCTTCCATTAAAACGTATGTGTACTGCAGTGAAATTTTTTGTTAACGATTGTTTCGCGAATTGTTTTTACCAGAGGGACCTGAATTGATGGTTCTTCGCCAAATTTGGTATGTAGGTACACTTTATCGTTACGCAGTTACATGCAGAGTTTCACCTTCCTACTATTCGTTTTAAGGGAGTTATGGAAGGTTTTTCGTTTTGTACCAGTACTTCGTTCCTTTTGGACGAATCTTCTCGAATTTTGTTATGAACGTTCGTTGCGTACTTGCGTATTTACATGCAAAATTCTAGTTCTGTATTATCATTTCTGCGACTTTTCTGGTCCATTTTGTTACTACTCTATTGGCTTTCTGAAAGAGTATGTGTACTGCAGTGAAGCCTTTTGATATTGCTCTGTTATAGATGTCTTGCTATCAGAGGGTTGTAGATTGACGGATCTTAACAAAATTTGATTTGTAGATTCACTAGTTCGTTCCACAGTATCGAGGGTTCTAGATTGACGGATCTTAACAAAATTTGATTTGTATATTCACTAGTTCGTTCCACAGTATCATGCGAAGTTTCACCTTCCTACTATGCGTTTTAAAGGAGTTATAGCAGGTTTTGCGTTTTGTACCAGTACTTCGTTCCTTTTGGAGGAATCTTCTCGAATTTTGTTATGAACGTTCGTTGCGTACTTGCGTATTTACATGCAAAATTCTAGTTTTGTATTATCATTTCTGCGACTTTTCTGGTCCATTTTGTTACTACTCTATTGGCTTTCTTAAATAGTATGGGTACTGCAG
>NW_013787442.1:0-1265 GCF_000517525.1 Limulus polyphemus
GTTTCATTGACTTAGAAGTATTCGCTGGGGTATTATCCTACATGAACAAAAACTCGGCCATGGTCCCTGAAACTTATTCATTTAAGATCTGATATTTTTCATAGATAGCTCCCATGTTCATTGAGAAAAATGAAATTCGTCCACCATAATCACGGTTAAATTGTACATCGTTTTGCTTCCAGGCCTATGTTCATCCATCACTTCAACTGTGGATGAAGTAGATTTCATCATTCCACAAGATTCTCAACCATTTGTCAAGACTACAGTGCTTTATATCTATATAAATAAAATAGGAGTTTTGTCTGTACATTGCTTAGAATAGTGTACTTTTCGCATATCTTCACGTTTCATACACCAGAGAAGCCGGAACAAGCCTTATCTCAATTTCTGTTTGTCTGTCGGTAACGCTCGCGGACGTATTTTTGTTCGCTTTTCACGGGAAAACGAGTGCACCGTTTTCGATGAAACTTTTTTTCTTTGTTTTATAGATGTGTAAGAAGGTTATAGGCTACTTGAAACTGTCATACGCCTTTTGGAAAGAAAATGGCGGGCGCTCAAAAACCTGCTTTGGTGCGGTTTTGGACGTGATTTTGTTCGCTTTTCGCAGGGAAACGGGTGCATTGATTTGGATGAAACTTTTTTCTTTGTTCTATACATGCGTGAGAAGGTTATAGGCCTACTTGGATTTTTGGAATTCACCTTAGGGCTCCGCCCCACGCGTCTTCAAAGTTCCAATATTATTCTTATGGACATTTTTTTGTTTTAATGATTACCATAGTAACAGTGAATACAATGTAAAATTCTCAAAACAATGTTTATTATCTCTATGCTGGAGCTCTATGTTGGAAAGAAAACAACTTCTGCAAAAACTTGTTGCGTCACTCCAGCTGTCTGTGCTTTATTTTGTTTATGTTTTGGCATTATTTATTGCTTTTAAGGTTACATTTCTTTTGCTTTTAAGGTTATATTTTTTTAAAAGAAGTATTTCTTTGCTAAGGGTCGCTTGCCCATCCACTCGGCTCTGCTCTTTTGCGCTTGACTCGCGAACTGCGTTCTTTCTTATATTTTTTTCTTTTTTATGAACACTATCTTTGGAGTTTAAAAACTATATTTAGCCTGCTCAAGAGTCAGATCTTCTCGCAGCCTATTTATTCATGCCCCAGGTGGACGTACTTCCAATGTCGTCTATCAAGAGGCTCTTCGGTAAATAAAACTAATTTTTTCACAGATGTGTGATACACTACAAACACACAAGTACAACTCAT
>NW_013787443.1:0-974 GCF_000517525.1 Limulus polyphemus
AACACATAGGTGTAACTCTAGTTACAGAATTTATAACCACCATACTTATCTTTAGCGTTATCTGGTAAAACAACTCCACGAACACCTAGGTGTTACTCTAGTTTCCGAATTTGTAACCACCATACTCATCTTTAGCGTTATTTGGTACAACAACTCTACGAATACCTAGGAACTAGAGTTACACCTAGGTGTTCGTGGAGTTGGTGTACCAAATATTGCTAAGGATGAGTATGGTGGTTATAAATTCGGTAACTATAGTTACACCTAGGTGTTCATGGAGTAGTGTGCCAGGTAAAGCTAAAGATGAGTATGGTGGTTATAAATTCGGGAACTAGAGTTACAACCCGAACTTGTAACCACCATATTCTTCTTTATCGTTATTTGGTACAACAACTCGACGAATACATAGGAGTAACACTAGTTACAGAATTTATAACCACCATATTCATCTTTAGCCTTATTTGGTATAGCAACTCCACGAAAACCTAGGTGTAACTCTAGTTACCAAATTTGTAACCACCATACTCATCTTTAGCCTTACTTGGTACAACTACTCCATAAACACCTAGGTATAACTCTAGTTACCGAATTTATAATCACCATACTCATCTTTAGTCTTACTTGGTACAACTACTCCATCAACACTTAGGTGTAACTCTAGTTACAGAATTTATAACCACCATACTCATCTTTAGCCTTACTTGTTACAACTATTCCATGAACACCTAGGTGTAACTCTAGTTAACGAATTAATAACCTCCTTACTCATCTGTAGCGTTACTTGGTACAACTACTCCATCAACACTTAGGTGTAACTCTAGTTACAGAATTTATAACCACCATATTCATCTTTAGCCTTACTTGTTACAACTACTCCACGTATACCTAGGTGTAACTATAGTTACCGAATTTATAACCACCATACTCATCTTTAGCGTTATTTGGTACACAAACTCCACGAACACCTAGGTGTA
>NW_013787444.1:0-630 GCF_000517525.1 Limulus polyphemus
TCATTTAATGTATTATTTATTATATTATACTACGTATTCCAGAGGATTTTAGAAGAAATACAATATAATTTTTATACCGTAATAATCGATAGAACGTAGAAATCCTTAAAAGTTGAAAATTTAGAAGAGTTTAAAAAATCTTGTAATGACAGTTAATATTTAAAGCCAAAAAATATTTTAATATGTACATTATGTGCTTGATAAATAACGTTATTAATTAACTTTTGGTGTGGTAGTCCCAGAAATGATTTTACTTAATATCTGGAATACACTTTAATGGTGATACAAGATTTCTTTTGTCAGAGTTTTGGAATGTACTTTAACTGTGATCCAAGATATGCTTTGCTAGATTTCTGGAATACAGTTTAACGGTGATCCAAAACTTGTTTTACCAAATGTCTGTAACGAACTTTAACGATGATGCGAGACTTGTTTCGTCAGATTATTGGAATGAACTTTAATGATGATTCGAGACTTGTTTCGTCATGTTATTGGAATGGACTTTAAAGGTGATCCAAGACTTGTTTTATCATATTATTGGAATGAACTTTAAAGGTGATCCAAGACTTGTTTCATCATATTATTGAAATGAACTTTAATGATGATGCGAGACTTGTTTCATTATATTAT
>NW_013787445.1:0-627 GCF_000517525.1 Limulus polyphemus
TTTAAGCCGTCTCCAGCCATTATTAGTCTCAAAGTGGGTTCCTCGTCATCGAATTCTTTGTCTTTTGAGCAACTTACATAAACTCAATGACGTGGAACACGTGAAAAAGTATGACGTCATATAATTGTAAAGAATTGAGTATTAAACAAAAATTAGAGAAATATAACCAAACTTACGTTTAGAAAAGATGGAAAAAAACAAAAGTTAACCCTCCAATTACCGACTTCTTTTTATGTCGTTCACTACCAGTGTGTTCACATGTTGTAACATGTTTAGTAGGTTTATGTTTTTACACAAAGAACAGTGAGAAATCACTTATGTAATAAATAATTATGTTTATTTTATGAGCATGCTCACGTAGTAACTATGTATTTACAGTAAATATGGTTGAGAGAGATGCTGATAAACTTTAAAAATATCTAATTATTATATGGACAACACCATTATAAGAAATATTTGACAGGAAAAAAATAATATCCAAAGAAGTTTTGATAATAATAACAAGAAAATTGTGCCATCATAGATATTTCTTTGTTATTTATATTATTACGCTGATATCACTTTCTGTCACTAAGATGGCGCCACGTTCTTTACAGATCGATATAAA
Organism: Limulus polyphemus; assembly: GCF_000517525.1. Taxonomy (NCBI): domain Eukaryota; kingdom Metazoa; phylum Arthropoda; class Merostomata; order Xiphosura; family Limulidae; genus Limulus; species Limulus polyphemus. The sequence continues at coordinate 608 of NW_013787445.1, forward strand.
ATATTTGTAATACCATCATA
>NW_013787446.1:0-630 GCF_000517525.1 Limulus polyphemus
TTTGGAGAATAGGCGGAAGCTTCGCAATACACATTTAACACTATGAGCTACGCATGTTTAATAATATAAACTTAATCTAAATAACGTTGATATTAAAATAAATACAGTACATAACAACAAATTCGTTACAAGAATGATACATCATAGTTAGGTTTTTGGCTTATATAAATGCATAAAGTATTTTCACTTCAAATAGTTTCCCAGTGGCACAGCGTTGTGCCTGCGGACTTACAACGCTAGAAGTCGGGTTTTGATACCAGTGGTGGGCAGAGCACAGATAGTACATTGCGTAGCTTTGTGATTAACTACAAAACAAACATTTAAAATAATTTGTAAATGTACCTTTTCGTTCTTGTTCTCACTAAAGGCATTTTAATTTGCATTTTAGATGGTTCCAAAAACAATGTATAATTTGACGTTCAACTAATATCTCAAGTAGTTTCATTATGAAATACTTTTTATCAACAACAAGGCCTGGCATGGCCAGGTGGTTAGGGCGCTCGACTCGCAATCTGAGGGTGGCGAGTTCGAATCCCCGTCCCACCAAACATGCTCTCCTTTACAGCTGTGGGGGCGTTATAATGTGACGGTCTCTTCCAATATTCGTTGTAAAAGAGTAGCCCAAGAGTT
>NW_013787447.1:0-632 GCF_000517525.1 Limulus polyphemus
CTAAATCCACTCTATGTGTTTTTGGGCAGTGCACGATGTCATCGCTTAGTCATAATAACTAGTAGTAATTCCAAAACAATCATAATTCTAGTGTAAACGATATTATCATTACCCCTTGAAGTTAGCTCTTTTACAGAAAACTAGTGTTCTTTTAAAAAGCTTAAGTACAGGGTGAAATAGAAATTACCAGCCAATAATATATTAACATTGGTTGACTCTAATATGTAGAATACTCAATGCTTTGTACACTATACAATCGTTGTCTTTAGGGAGCCAACCCCGATATTATGTATGAAGTGAAGGAGTAAAAACATCAATACACATAATATTAAATTTTATTACAGACATTTATAGAATACACTAGCTTTCAGACAGGGGAAAAAGTCACAAAACAAGTAATAAAAAACACTTTGCAAATGTAAAATGGTGTATGGATGGCATTGTTAAAAATAATTCAAACAAGAATATAGAGACAATACAGCTATACATAGATCTTCCCTACATGACGTTCAATATTAAAATTTAATGTAACACTGTAAAATGTATACTTGACTTTAATATTACTGCAGTTGGAAGTTATATATTACTGACTGTTGGTATGCAGTTTGTTTATCATAATATTGTGGTCATGT
>NW_013787448.1:0-633 GCF_000517525.1 Limulus polyphemus
AGACATACTTAATACCTTAAATTTTGATAGTTTAATTGATGCATTTGTAGCAGCAAAAGCACGAAAGGTTCATATAATGTAACCATGAATACCAGAACGCTACCTGTACAAGATCTATTTAAGTATATGTACAGTTTTGTAAACTAATAAAATTTGTTATTTGTAAACTTAAGTAGTATTTTATCAATCTATTTTATAATACATGTATACCACAAGTGACTGGCTTCTCATATAAAACATAAGTTTCAAAACTAGGGATATGACAGAAATTTATTCTCCATGCTTGAAAGATTACTCTAGCTATGTGACGTTGAACAATACTGGATGACATAAATATCAAAATGGTTTACAAATTATGTAAGTACACCTAGTAGTGAAGACACATTAACTCAAACTTTAAAAATGCGAAATTTGTTTTCGGCCAGAGGTCTTCGTACCTCTGGGTCACCCACCAGGATTTCGCCCTGGACTTTGGCTTTTTTAATTTTCTCACTCATTCATGGGTATTAAAGGTTGTCAGCTATGCGATCTTGCTTCTGGCAGAAGAACGATTAATGTGGTCAGATGAAACAGAACTACTTCTTCATCTGACCACACTAACGGTTCTTGTTTGTTTGTTTGTTTTTGAATTTC
>NW_013787449.1:0-632 GCF_000517525.1 Limulus polyphemus
TATTATACGTTTTCAACTATCTCAATACAGGCGCCTAAAAATCGACAATTAGGCCTAAAGATATTGGAGGTAGTGGACCTGATGCTTTGCTAATACATTAGGGAAGAGTAGAAAAATAATTGATACCATTATGGAAGGAAAAAGAAAAATGAGCAAAATAACAACAGACAAAGACGGTTCATTTTTACACTTCTCGATACCATCATTTTAGAAATTTACTATTTTATAACTATTATACGTTTTCAACTATCTCAATACAGGCGCCTAAAAATCGACAATTAGGCCTAAAGATATTGGAGGTAGTGGACCTGGTGCTTTGCTAATACATTAGGGAAGAGTAGAAAAATAATTGATACCATTATGGAAGGAAAAAGAAAAATGAGCAAAATAACAACAGACAAAGACGGTTCATTTTTACACTTCTCGATACCATCATTTTAGAAATTTCACTATTTTATAACGTCGCTTTATAAAGAGTTCGATCAAGGAAAAATCTTAAGATCTTAGTCAAAGATGGCGATTAACCCAAAAGACAAGATACTTATAGAAAAAAACTGTCTTGTACAGAGATATCTTTCGTTTATAGTCATCCCATTCTTTACTTTAAATCTAAATACAACAACTCCATATTC
>NW_013787450.1:0-632 GCF_000517525.1 Limulus polyphemus
CGTTTAGAGAGCAAATGCGTATGCCAAAACACATTTTACTAGCCATTAGTGTATGACACATGACAGGATGTAAGCAACTCATTATAATACTCAGTCGTTTTGGACATTGTTGTAGGTATGATGAGTGGTGTGCATGGACACTGCTCTAGCAGAAGATAGCATTGCAAAGACAACAGCAAATAATGGGGTGATCATACCAACTAATATTGGTTCTGGGGTGTTCGTTCAGGCTGCTGCTGATAATGATGATGATATTAATGGGAATACACATATAATCACACTTGTGTTGTACCAGAAACAAACTGGAGAGTTGCAGGGCACATCCAAGCAGAGTTTCTAATAAGAAAAAAAGATTTCACGTCGATCACTTGAGAAGGCTATAGGAGGCCAAGCAATGCTGGACTTCAACGTGCATGGGCGACGACCAAATCCACAAGATTTGCTTGGAAATGTGTCAACAGGATGGTACAAAGATGCTACAAGTATGTATGTTAATTAAAATAGTATATGTTACATAGAAGCAAATACACATAATGATAATTGTCCTTTGTTTGAAAAATAAATGTTTATGAGAACACTGTAAATTATATCAGTTAGAATATATATATATATATTTGCAGATCATGCACAGG
>NW_013787451.1:0-632 GCF_000517525.1 Limulus polyphemus
CATCTTTAGCCTTTCTTGGTACAACGACTCCACGAATACCTAGGTGTAACTCTAGTTCAGTGCCTATTCATTCTCATGTTCTTGAAGGTAGGTTTTACTTTGTGTCCTTTGTCTTTGATTCTTTGAGTGGACTTATAAGTTATATATTTACGTGTATTTTTATCTTCTTACTTCTGCTAGTGTTTTGTTCTTTAGGGTTACTTATTGTTTTATGTTTTAGGTCAAATTTAATAGTTTTGCAATTTCGTTATTTGTAGATTCTACAAATTTCTAAGTTTTGTTTGTTGGTTAGTAATGAGTACTTTTTCTAAGTATGTTTCGTTTATATGTCTTTTTGGCTACACTTCATGACAGTTCCGTGGGTTTTATGGGTTCTGTCTAAAGGTTTCTGCCTTCACTTCTGCCCCCCCTCCCCACTCATCCACTTCCCAAATCTCCTTCCCTCCTTCTTAGGATCATACCTCTTCCAATCATCTTGCCTAGTCTGCTCAAGGCCTGCTACACAAAGGGACTGTAGAATGGCTGGTACCCACTCAACTGAGGTTTTAGCCCCATCTAATTTTGTTCATCAAAAGATGGGAGATTGGAGACCCGTAATAGACCTGTTCCTGCTTGAACTCTTATTTGGAGCC
>NW_013787452.1:0-629 GCF_000517525.1 Limulus polyphemus
ATGAACATTGCTCAACATCATGAAAATTAAACCTTATTTTCAATAAGCTATCCTGGAAAATATTTGGGGGTGCTTAACTTTTTTCCTAGGTGTATATATATATATACGTGAAATAAATAAATTGATTTTTATATGATGTGCAGAAGTACCTAAACTGAAACAATTGGATAGTTTATATATGATATATATATATGGACATATCTAAGTTTAATAATATATATTTGTTTATATGATATGTTTAGATACCACTAATCTGGTGTAATTGATTTGTTTTATATGGTATATCGATTCTGTTTTGTTTTTGAATTTCGCGCAAAGCTACACGAGGGCTATCTGCGCTAGCCGTTCCTAATTTAACAGTGTAAGACTAGAGGAAAGACAGCTATTTATCACCACCCACCGCCAACTCTTAGGCTACTCTTTTAGCAACCAATAGTGGGATTGACCGACCACATTATAATGCCCTTACGGGTGAAAGGGCGAGCATGTTTAGTGTGACCCGCGACCCTCAAATTGCGAGTCGAGCGCCCTAAACACCTGGCCATATTTAAACTGAAAAACGTTTATATTTGCATGATATATATATATATATTTGTTTGTTTGTTTTGTAATTAAGCACAAAGCTACAC
>NW_013787453.1:0-630 GCF_000517525.1 Limulus polyphemus
GTCGACGTTCGTAACTGTCTTTTTAGGCCTTCATAGACTAGATGTTTTCGACTTTGATAACGGTCCTTCAAGCCTTTTTTACATTATATTTTAATAACTTTTTTAATGGTCTTTTTAAACCTTCTAAAACTAGATTTTGTCGATATTGATAACTGTATTTTAGCCCTTCTTCCGCTAGATTTTGTTAACATTAATGACGGTCTTTTTAGTCCTTCTTCCACTATATTTTGTCGACTGTTATAACGGTCTTTTAGTCTTCCTTCCGTTAGATTTTGTTGACATTGATAAGTGTCTTTTCTGTCCGGTTTCCACTAGATTTTCTTGACTTTTAAAACGGGTTTTTAGTTTTTCTTCTAATAGATTTTGTCTACTTTCATAACTTTCTTTTTAGGCCATAATAGACTAAATGTTTTCGACTTTTATAACGGTCCTTCAAGCCTTTCTTTCATTATATTTTAATAACTTTTATAAAGGTCTTTTTAATCCTTCTAAAACTAGATTTTGTCGATATTGATAACGGTATTTTAGTCCTTCCTCCGCAAGATTTTCTTAACATTAATGATGGTCTTTTTAGATCTTTTTCCACTAGATTTTGTTGACATTTATAAGTATTTTTTAGTCTGTTTCCAC
>NW_013787454.1:0-630 GCF_000517525.1 Limulus polyphemus
GAGCACCCTAACCACCTGGCCATGTCGGGCCTTTACAATGTAAAAATAACTTAAACACTCACTCACCATTTTGAAAATGACTGGAGAGAGAAAAAATACAACCAAGGAAAACACTCCATAAAGAAATCCATACTGTGTTGGTGTTACTTGTTTTCTCTCTGCCTGAAAAGGGAACATTCGTATACATGTAATGATGGTTTCAGAACGTAAAAGTTTCAATATGAACGAAGACAAGCTTACCATTATTTGAACAACTGTTAATTTCTAAATCCTGTAAAGCACTATGTAATAACGATGTACTTCAACTGTATGTTTAGTACAGTGTCTTACCAGTTTTTTTATGCAGGCGTGTTAGACCAATGGTTCTGAAACGTTTTTGTTTGCGAAGCATCTGATGTTTTTTTTAAATCTCGGGGGAGCACACAACTTTCTACTGATCACTTGAAGGGAGGGCGGATAATCAATGTTGCACTGACCATTGATTGATAACAATTCTTTTGGACGATTAAGATATACGTGAAAATATATGTAACTACCGTAATTACGTAAATATATATTTTCAAATATTTTCAAAAATCATCCAATTTTAATATATCCTGTTAATCTAAAGAAACACAAATCTCAAATATT
>NW_013787456.1:0-631 GCF_000517525.1 Limulus polyphemus
CATGTTTTGACATTACATCCTCCTGAGGATGATGATGTAACATCGAAACACGTAGTCATCAACTTTTTGAAGGTCATAGATAGGCCTAAATAAAATGTTTTTAATTGTGTATTAGTTTAACGTTGAATATTATTTATGATTGTAATTATAAGTCTATGCAGAAAATCAGATTTTTGTTAAAGTATTTTTACTAAATATATACTTCTTTTCTTCTTTTCAAAATTGCATAAGTTGTAAAAACAACAATAGATTTTTATTGTGTGAAACTTTTATCTAATTTCTCTATCCTAACGCATTGAAAAATATGAAATAAGATAATAAATACTTTTTTCTACTAGAATGACTGCAGGTGCTAACATACACTTATCATTATTTATTCTAACACAGCCTCAATTTTCTAAACATTTCACATGTGCTTGCTTTTAAATTTATTACTTTACACTGTGCTCTAGACCCCCTATAATAGCTGTCAATCAATTAACCACCATGGGAAAACTTGGTATAAAGAACCAGTGAAGTTACAATTGCATGACACTGTTATCTTGAGCTAATCTCATGCATTTTTTGTTTAATTTGTTTTGTTATCTAACCTAATAAGTTTCTTATTTTAATTTTTTGGTAATTGTTAAAC
>NW_013787457.1:0-628 GCF_000517525.1 Limulus polyphemus
TGAAAAAGACAATGGATTCTCATCAAAATCTTGATATGAGTTGGACTTATTTTTGAAATGATTTCTCTACAATAGGTAAACCAATGAGCATAAAAGTTGTACTGTTTGAAAGTGCTAACACTAAATTGTTGATGGAAGACAGCTTTAGGGCTTTTGATCATTTGGCATGTAATGTGATCCAAAACAGCTACTAACTTACATACAACTAACTACTGATTTACTGATAAACAAGTGTGCAACACTTTCCTTGCATTCACACTTATTATAATTTCAACAAATGAAAACACTTCTCTCATGGTATATGTGAAAATTCATAATCTGTGTTTCATGTCTTAAAAATTCAGTTTAAATCATCAAAATATAATCTGAAAATAGATCCATATCTGCCTATCATGGCAAACTGCTACACATGGTCATAATTGTGATTTGTTTTGATGCATTATTTAAGAAGAAAAAATCTTAAAATGATTTATTGCTTAAAAAATAGCAGAAAAGTCTCAATTATAAAACATATATGATTTTGGTTACTTCTCAAACTTGCAACTTGTGTTATGATGCATCAGTACGAGTGGCTGTCAAACTACGTGATATGTATTAAAAAAATTGACATATATTATTAAACACTAAA
>NW_013787458.1:0-634 GCF_000517525.1 Limulus polyphemus
AACTTCCAAGTATTTCTCTTAATTTTCTCCATCTATTGAGAGATAACTGAACTTCCAAATATTTTTCCTTAATTTTTTCTCCACCTATTGATAGATAACTGAACTTCCAGGTATTTTTTCTTAATTTTTCTCCATCTATTCAGAGATAACTGAACTTCCAAATATTTTTTCTCCATCTACTGAGAGATAACTGAACTTCCAAGTATATTTTCTCCATCTATTGAGAGATAACTGAACTTCCAAATATTTTTTCTCCATCTATTGAGAGATAACTGAACTTCCAAATATTTTTTCTCCATCTACTGAGAGATAACTGAACTTCCAAGTATATTTTCTCGATCTATTGAGAGATAACTGAACTTCCAAGTATTCTTTCTTAGTTTTTCTCCATCTATTGAGAGATAATTGAACTTCCAAGTACTTTTTATTAATTTTGTTCTCCATCTATTGAGAGATAACTGAACTTCCAAGTATTTTTTTCTTAATTTTTCCTCACATAGATACCACAGTTGAAAGTAAACATAATCTATTTTTGGATTAATCTGGAGGCCAGCGAAGCTGGAACGGTTCCTCCTGGATGGTACAAGTATCCCGGAGCACTGGACCAACGTTTGGGTAGATTTCCAGAACCCAC
>NW_013787459.1:0-632 GCF_000517525.1 Limulus polyphemus
CTACTTGTGACTATACTGACATAAGGTTCACTTTACGATTATATTCTACTTGTGACTACTAACACTTACTAGGGAAGTCACAATGATGGATCCATCTTTCTCCATACAACCTACTAACACTTACTAGGGAAGTCACAATGATAGATCCATCTTTTCTCCACACAATCTACTAACACTTACCAGGGAAGTCACAATGATAGATCCATCTTTTCTCCATACAAACTACTAACACTTACCAGGGAAGTCACAATGATAGATCCATCTTTTCTCCACACAATCTACTAACACTTAATAGGGAAGTCACAATGATAGATCCATCTTTTCTCCATACACTCTACTAACACTTACCAGGGAAGTCACAATGATGGATCCATCTTTTCTCCATACAACCTACTAACACTTACCAGGAAAGTCACAATGATAGATCCATCTTTTCTCCGCACAATCTACTAACACTTACCAGGAAAGTCACAATGATAGATCCATCTTTTCTCCACACAATCTACTAACACTTAATAGGGAAGTCACAATGATGGATCCGTCTTTTCTCCATACAACCTACTAACACTTACCAGGAAAGTCACAATGATAGATCCATCTTTTCTCCATACAACTTACTAACACTTACTAGG
>NW_013787460.1:0-631 GCF_000517525.1 Limulus polyphemus
AACCCGGTTTCTAGCGTTGTAAGTCCGTAGACATGCCGCTGTGCTACTGAGGGGGGGGGAGAAAGTGGATAGTGAATTACTTTTTGGATTTTAAGTGCATTATTTGTTTTGTAGAGTTTCTAAATCAAGAAACGTTTAATGTTTTGTTGACAAAGATTTATTATATTTGATTATTTACATGCTAGAAAACTTGGATATACTGTAGGTATACTGTGAAATTGACTTCTTCGTGTTTCGAGGATTTGTCCAGATGAGGGATATTAATCTGAAGAAATGACTTTATTTAAACAGATGATCTGTCCTTCAGATAAAATCCTTCATTATCTGTCGTTGCCAAATACATTACGATGTATGTTGTTGTTTTTTCTCGTGGTAAGTTAATTGCCACATAGAAAAGAGAATTGCTAGACTTGAGAAGTCGATGATCCCAATCAAGCAGCTGAAAATATTTTATTTGTCATCCTGATATGGAATACAGTTATTTAGTCTGTTATTTATACAGGGAAGTCCGATAGTTCTTGTATAACTAAAACTAAATGTCATTTTCATGTAGATCTGTAAAGGAAGAGAGTTAGTTAACGTTCAATATAGATCATTTTTATTTTTTATTTATTTATCCATGCACTTTACA
>NW_013787461.1:0-630 GCF_000517525.1 Limulus polyphemus
AAATACTTTATATGGCATATATAATGTAAATAAATTAGGTTTATGAATATACTTTTTGGAGTTATTACAATAGCTATTACCTATAATAACAAGAAATATTACATATAAAAGGTATTAAATGTAATAAACAATTATTCGAAAATAAAATAAGAATAAAAAAATAATTTGCCTATAAAGTTAAATTATCTGGTAATAGTGATGATATAAATAATTATATTGTGTTTAAAAATAAATAATCAAATTATATTACAAATATCAATAAAACTTATTATGATGATATCTTACATATAATTCAGTAATTCAAAAAATAAGTGGAACTACATCGATAACTTATTATTGAAAAAAATCATCAATAAAAGTCTAATAGCAATGTACTCGTTGATAATGTTATAATAACATTCACAAAGCAAAGCATCTGTATTTGATGTTTCATATTAAAGAAATAGAGCAACTGATGAAGCAAATTAATCTCAAGAATAATAGATATAAGATTGATAATCCAAAAGATACTTTAACAAGCTTCTTCGTGAAACCAATAACCATAACTTAAATAATTGGTATTGTAAAAAATTAAAGAATAATAAAGCAATTGGACAATATTTCTTTTGTAGTTACAAAACAAAAAAGATT
>NW_013787462.1:0-632 GCF_000517525.1 Limulus polyphemus
TATGAGTCTTTTTCGGTTATGCTGTTAAGAGACCTGAAGTCCATACAGCAACGTTGGGTCCCATCCTTCTTCTGGACTAATATGATAGGAGCTGACCAGGGACTATTTGATTTTTCAACTATCCCTTCCTTGACTGGACCATCCATGACCTTCTCTATCTGTTGTCGCTTTGCTGGAGCTATTCTCCTTGGAGGGATCTTTATTGGATGGTGATTGCCTGTGTTTATTCTGTGCTCTACCAGGTTCATGCATCCGAGGTCATGATCTCCTTTCGAAAAGACATCAGCATAATTTGCCAAAAGTTCTTTTACCTGAAGAGCCTGTGATGATGACAAATGGACTATGTTCTTCTTATAGAGGTCAGTCAAATATTCTGGAAGTGTATGTCCTTTCTTCACAGTTGCATTCCTTGCTTTAACATTGAGTGGCTCTACATCCTGGCACACACCCAACAATGCCCCTTCCTTAAGTGTCTGCTCATATTCAGAGAAATTGGCCACTGTTATAGGTACTACTTGACAACCTGCTACATGTGATCTTCCAATCTTCAAATCCGCTGGCCTGGATGGGTCTTCCACTGCTTCCACAAGCATTGGGCTTCCATGGGGATGTTCTTTTATCCTTCTCCAAAT
>NW_013787463.1:0-632 GCF_000517525.1 Limulus polyphemus
GAAAGCCTGCAAGAGCAGGCACAGGACTTGGAAAGTATGGCACACAAGGCCTAACCAACTGTGCCACCCGATGTCCTCAAGTTGTTGCTGAGGGATCAGTTTGTAGATGCCTTGGGCAATCCACAACTGAAGATAAAAGTAAAGCAAGCACACACCCCTCTACGATGCAGGATGCAATGACCAGAGCTCTTGAATTTGAATCCTGTATTAAGTTCTGCACAGAGGTACCAAGGTTGATACAGTCATCAAGATTCAATGCCAGAAAAGGTCAGCTTTCAGAGAGGTTTGAGGGACTTTGCTGGCACTGTAACTAACCTGGGCACAAGAAAGCTCAATGCTGGAAACTTCAACACAGGGAAGATGCCACGGCAGGAAAGGCTGCTACCCAGAAAGGTTGTTGGAACTGTGGAGAGCAAGGACGTATAAGGAGCCAGTGTAAGAAGAATATTACCAATAAATCAGCTTCGGAGAAACCAGTAGTGGTTGGTGTTGAGGGACGCCTACCAACCCCCACTGTGAAAGTCCCAACAGCTAGGTGTAAAATGGCAAACACACATAGTGTCTATGTGTCAGGAAAGCTGGATGGCCAAAAGTGCAACTTTGTCATAGATTCTGCATCTCAGCAAACCCTT
>NW_013787464.1:0-632 GCF_000517525.1 Limulus polyphemus
ATGTCCGCTCTAGGTAGTCTATCTTATAATATTCTTCAACGAAATGTCCGCTCTAGGTAGGCTATCTTATACTATTCTTCAACGAAATGTCCGCTCTAGGTAGCCTATCTTATGATATTCTTCAACGAAACGTCCGCTCTAGGTAGCATATCTTATAATATTCTTCAACGAAATTTCCGCTCTAGGTAGCCTATCTTATAATATTCTTCAACGAAATGTCCGCTCTAAGTAGAAAATTTTATAATATTCTTCAACGAAATATCCGCTCTAGGTAGCCAATCTTATAATATTCTACAACGAGATGTCCGCTCTAGGTAGTCTGTCTTATAATATTCTTCAACGAAATGTCCGCTCTAGGTAGCCTATCTTATAATATTCTTCAACGAAATGTCCGCTCTAGGTAAGCTATCTTATAATATTATTGAACGAAATCTCCGCTCTAGGTAGTCTATCTTATAATATTCTTCAACGAAATCTCCGCTCTATGTAAGCTATTTTATAATATTATTGAACGAAATGTCCGTTCTAGGTAGTCTATCTTATAATATTCTTCAACGAAATGTCCGCTCGAAGTATCCTATTTTATAATATTCTTCAACGAAATGTCCGCTCTAGGTAGCCTATCTAATAAT
>NW_013787465.1:0-1333 GCF_000517525.1 Limulus polyphemus
GTAGTGTTATCTTAAGCAGCTCTATCTATGACGTGCCTTTAAGCAGCTCTATCTATGACGTGCCTTTAAGCGTAGTGTTATCTTAAGCAGCTCTATGGCGTCTATTTAAGCAGCTCTATCTATGACGTGCCTTTAAGCAGCTCTATGACTAGTATTAAGTTTGTGTTTTTATAAACCGAGTTTAGAAACAGTCGATAGAAGGTTTTACCCCAAGGGCTTGTTTTGTATATAAGCAACTAGAATGCAGTTAAAAAAGCACACACCACAATACGTCATCAATACAACTTTGATCTTACAGTAAATATAAACAAACCTTCTTTGATTTTTATTTATTCAACCATTTTCGCCTTATTGCAATAGTTTCTAAGTTTAACGTTAGGGCGAATAATTTTTGTTTTTATTTTGTAACTTCCACACAGACTTCCCTATGTAAATAATTTTACTAATTATACATTTTTACTGTTGTAGTTAAATGACTACATCTTATGTAGCCAGGACACAACAACTCCCAGATAAATAGGTTTTGATATTGATGAAAAAAGAAATACCAAATTTTCAACAAATAGTATATAGATACAGGTAGTCAGGCGCTGTGACTTCACAGCTGGAGTGATCTCGACAGAAGTACAGCTAGCCAGGGGCTGTGACTTCACAGCTGGAGTGATCTCTACAGAAGTACAGGTAGCCAGGGGCTCTGACTTCACAGACGGAGTGATCTGGCAGAAGTACAGGTAGCCAGGGGCTCTGACTTCACAGACGGAGTGATCTCGACAGAAGTACAGTAGCCAGGGGCTGTGACTTCACAGCTGGAGTGATCTCGACAGAAATACAGCTAACCTTCAGAAACAGATTGCCTCTACAATGATATTCTTAAAAGTTGATTTGAAACCTATCATTTTACTTGAGCTCTTCCAATTTCTAACTATCATATTATTTTCTATCTTTCCATACCCACTTGAATAAAATAAAATGTTTTTACTAACCTTCTTCAGGTTGATAAAGAAAATGTTTTATGTAGCACACTTGTTACTGCTAGTAATCTCTCGTGCCACTGGACTAAGCTAATGTTTGAATCTTTTACCAGACATCTGTTTGCTATCGGAAGTTCGGCCTACAGCAAGATGAGCAAAGATAACGAATGTCAAGTTGTTGTTATAAGGTAAGGACAGCTGTGTTGTCAATAATGTCAAGTTGTTAAAAGGTAAGGACAGCTGTGTTGTCAATAATGTCAAGTTGTTACGAGGTAAGGACAGCTGTGTTGTCAATAATGTCAAGTTGTTACAAGGTAACGACAGCTGTGTTGTCAGTAATGTCAAGTTGTTACAAGGTAACG
>NW_013787466.1:0-1071 GCF_000517525.1 Limulus polyphemus
CTCTCTGCTAATGTATATATATCTTCTAGAAGAGGTAAAGGTAAAACAGACAGGAGTGATATACGTTACGACAACGCTGACGCAGCTTAAGTGGATTATCACAGGTTAAGCTCTCTGCTAATGTATATATATCTTCTAGAAGAGGTAAAGGTAAAACAGACAGGAGTGATATACGTTACGACAACGCTGACGCAGCTGAAGTGGATTATCACAGGTTAAGCCTAATTTATGCGAGTGTACAACGTTAATAGTATTCGTTCCCATCTCTTCTACTTTCATTATTGTGACCGACCTCCAATTACGAACATCGTTAATAATTTATTTAAAAGTCACACTTAATGTACTTGTAAATCTACGGTGTGGTAGTCGCCATTTCTCTATCTCCTTCGTTTTTTGCACACAAAAAAAGGAGCAACTTATCTCAGAAAAAACAATAAAATAAGTAGCATAGACTTCTGCCGGTAGAGCAGAGGTTAATCATTTCCATAAACAACAACAACAACAAAAAAAAACGTTTTCTGCGTTAATGGGTGCATGGTTTGGGTTATAACACAAAACACTGAGTAGATAGTGAATGCATGACTTGGGTTATGAGATAAAGCACTGAGTAGGTTAATGGATGCATAATTTGGGTTATATGACAAAACACTGAGTAGGTTAGTTGATGCATGATTTGGGTTATATGACAAAACACTGAGTAGATAGTGAATTCATGACTTGGGTTATAAGACAAAACACTTGTTTTGTCTTATAACCCAAGTCATGCATTCACTATCTACTCAGTGTTTTGTCTTATAACCCAAGTCATGCATTCACTATCTACTCCTGAGTAGATAGTGAATTCATGACTTGGGTTATAAGACAAAACATTGAGTAGATAGTGAATGCATGACTTGGGTTGTAAGACAAAACACTGAATAGGTAGTGAATGCATGACTTGGGTTATAAGACAAAACACTGAGTAGACAGTAAATGCATGACTTGGGTTATAAGACAAAACACTGGGTACGTTAGTGAATGCACGACTTGGGTTATAAGACAAAACACTGGGTACGTTAGTGAATGCATGAC
>NW_013787467.1:0-632 GCF_000517525.1 Limulus polyphemus
CTGAACCCGCGATCCGCAGATTGAGAGTCGAGCTCTTTAAACACCTGCTTGAAATAAGTAATATAAATGGATAAAAAACGCGAGAATTTGCGTCCATGTTTTGAACACAATTTTCTTTTCTACTCAACAAGGAGTTTGAATAATTTTTCACCTCCAATAAAATTATTTTTGTGGGATAAAAAAGAATTAACAGTTTTTATTACTCTATTCAAGTAAGTGATAATAAAAATTATATCGAAATATAATCCTCAATATTTAGAAATATTTTATTTTGTCCAATGGAAAAGAAGGAAATTCAGTAGGGAATTTGTAAACTTAATGTTGCCCAGTGCAGATAAAATCATTGGCTAAAACAAAATGTCTTTAAGGGTACGAAAAATTACAAAAATCAGGATAATTTCAAGCCTATCAATATGAATGATGATTTTCAAGACTTTTCGAGGTCTTAAAAGCATGAATTTAGAATTCCAGGATTGCAGGGTCCTGAACGGATTCTGTTGAGCATATTATTATACACATACAATGATACTAATGGAATGGTAGTGTTATATTATAACATGAAGATGGACGATCTTAGAATACAACTGGATCATAAAAACCTAAACAAAAAATTTACATCTTAGAGATGCAAT
>NW_013787468.1:0-633 GCF_000517525.1 Limulus polyphemus
AAAACAAAATGTCTCTACTATTACAGGATTAATGAAACAAAAATCTGTCTCTACTATTACAGGACTAATAAAACAAAAATCTGTCTGTACCATCACAGGACTAATCAAATAAAAACTGTCTCTACCATCACTGAACTAATGAAACAAAACGCTGTCTCTACTATTACAGGACTAATAAAACAAAAATCTGTCTGTACCATCACAGGACTAATCAAACAAAATCTGTCTCTACCATCACTGAACTAATGAAACAAAAAGCTGTCTCTTCTATTACAGGACTAATAAAACAAAAATGTCTCTACTATTACAGCATTAATGAAACAAAAATCTGTCTCTACCATTACAGGATTAATGAAAAAAAAAGCTGTCTCTACCATCACAGGACTAATAAAACAAAAAGCTGTCTCTACCATCACAGGACTAATAAAACAAAAAGCTATCTCTACTATTACAGGACTAATAACACAAAAAGCTGTCTCTACCATCACTGAACTAATAAAACAAAAATCTGTCTCTACTATTACAGGACTAATAACACAAAAATCTGTCTCTACTATCACAAAATAACTACCAAGATGAACTGATGGCAGAAGCCTGAATGGCTTCTGAATGAGTTTGTGAGCTTCCTTGGAC
>NW_013787469.1:0-633 GCF_000517525.1 Limulus polyphemus
GATACTTCGGAAAAAATCAGTTTTGAAGAATCAACCACGAAATTGAAAACCTTCTAGTGTTGACACATTGTTAATGCAGAAAGTAGAAACTAGACAAGGGTATCCACTTCTTCAAAAACTCTTATGCGATCTGAGACATTATTTAGAAAGAAGAATTGTTTTATTCTAACATATTTCTGTTTTACCATGCTAACAATGAACTTGTAGTCTGATAAAAGGAACATTTGTAACTTGATAATACGAACATTTGTAATCTTATAACACATCAGATTTCCAATATGATAATAGAAACAGTTGTAATCTGATTATATAAATATTTTTCTGGTTGGAACTCCCAATTAAAAATGTTGTTTTACAGACATTTAGCCCTCAACTGCTATTGTGGGGTCAGAATGATTCACGTTGATTTTGCAAATCGATATTCCAACTCAGCCAGTGATGCTCTGTACCTGACATTTTCTGTAGTCTTTCTTAAATTAGTAGTTGAATGTAAAACAGAGTGGATGTGATGTTGTAGTTATGTTTCTTACTGTTGTAATCGTTTGGTTGTCGATTATGGGTCATTCTGACTCCACTGTAATATAAAAATTATAAAAAAAGTTTATTACACATGGGTCATTTTGATCCACCCTA
>NW_013787470.1:0-632 GCF_000517525.1 Limulus polyphemus
CTCACTTAAATTTACTGCCTCTACAACACCCAAATGCCACCTGTTCCAAATTCCAACCACCCTGTTAGAAAAATAAAACTTTCTTGGTTGAAAATGACTCCTACCCTGCCAAAATGTATATTTGTGTCCCCTAGTTCTACTATTCTTATTGTTAAATATAAAAAAGATGATACATCAACACTATCAGTTCCCTTTACAATCTTAAACACTTCAATCAGATCCCCCACTAACTCTTCTTTTTTCAAGAGAAAACAGTTTCAAAGATCTTAATCTCTCCTCCTACGACAACCCCTCAATCCCAAGCACCATTCATAACCCTTGTCTGAATCCTTTCCAACAATTCAATGTCCTTCCTAAAGTTAGGAGCACAAGATTGAACACAATACTGCAAATGTGGCCTAACCAGTGACCTATACAATGAAATTATAACCTCTTTAGACTCGTATTCAAAATTTCTACATATACAACCTAAAATCCTATTTGCCTTACCACTAGCAACAGCACACTGCTTGGATAGCTTTAGAGACTGATCAACTATTACACCAAGATCCCTTTCTTTCATGACACTGTTAAGATTATTCTCATCTAAATTATACTTATAATTCAAATTATGATAACCCACATGCATTATC
>NW_013787471.1:0-632 GCF_000517525.1 Limulus polyphemus
CCAGTAAAACACGAACGTCCCAGTGAACTACAGAAGACACCCAGTAACACACGAACGTCCCAGTGAACTACAGAGAACAACCAGTAAAACACGAACGTCCCAGTGAACTACAGAAGACATCCAGTAAAACACAAACGTCCCAGTGAACTACAGAAGACATCCAGTAAAACACGAACGTCCCAGTGAACAACAGAAGACATCCAGCAAAACACGAACGTCCCAGTGAACTACAGAGGACATCTAGTAAAACACGGACGCCCCAGTGAACTACCGAGGACATCCAGCAAAACATGAACGTTCCAGTGAACTACAGAGGACATCTAGTAAAACACGGACGCCCCAGCGAACTACAGAAGACATCCAGTGAAAAACAGATGCTCCTGTGAACTACGGAGGAAATCCAGCAAAACACGAACGTCCCAGTGAAACAAAGATGCCCCAGAGAACCACAGTGGATATCTAGTAAAACATAGATGCCCCAGAGAACCACAGTGGATATCTAGTAAAACACAAACGCCCCAGTGAACTACAGAAGACATCCAGTAAAACACAAACGTCCCAGTGAACTACAGAGGACATCCATTAAAACACATTTGCACCAGTGAACCACAGAGGACATCCAGACAAAACAC
>NW_013787472.1:0-631 GCF_000517525.1 Limulus polyphemus
CGGACAGAATATTGTTGGCCACATGAGACGTGAGTTATAGCGTTTGTTATAGAGTGACTGTTGAAATTAAGTGTATCGTAAAGTTGTATTCGGAAAGAATAAAACAGTTTTATTTAAGAAAGGACTTGTGTCGCTAAAGTTTAGTCAGAAAGAATGTACGGAAAATTAACTAACGAATGGAGTCTTAACATAGTAATATAAAATCAGGTCAGTCTAACAGGTATCTCAAGATTGTTGATCTGTAAAGTTTAACAATAATACAAAATCAGGTCAGTCTAACAGGTGTCTGAAGAATGTTAACATTGATCCATTATATTTAAAAGGAATTTAAAATCAGGTCAGTCTAACAGGTGTCTAAAGAATGTTAACATTGATCTATCATATTTAACAGTAATATAAAATCAGGTCAGTCTAACAGGTGTCTCAAGAATTTTAACATTGATCTGTCATATTTAATAGCAAAATAAATCAGGTCAGTCTAACAGGTGTCTCAAGAATGGTAAAATTTTTCTGTGATATTGAACAGTAATGTAAAATCATGTTAGTAACAGGTGTCTCAAGAATTTTAACATTGATCTGTCATATTTAATAGTAAAATAAATCAGGTCAGTCTAACAGGTGTCTCAAAAAC
>NW_013787473.1:0-632 GCF_000517525.1 Limulus polyphemus
GTGCACGTGACGACCTCAAAACGTACTTAGATGAAAATAAAGTTGAAACACTACAGGAAGCAGCCCCTCTTTCGGATGATTACACTTTAACACATAAAACCACATTTCATAAAAAAGAAATACCTACCATCTCAACAAAAGCCTGTATCTGTTCAATCCATTAAAGTTGAGGATTCTTCTAAAAAATCCAGCTCTTCTAGTTTGAAATCTTTTGACAGTCAGGATAAAACTTCTTTAAAATAATCAAGGCCTGTCTGCCATTTCTGTAACAAATCTGGTCATGTTATGTCCGATTGTTGGGGTTTGAAAATCCAGCTCTTCTAGTTCGAAATCTTTTGACAGTCAGGATAAAACTTCTTTAAAATAATCAAGGCCTGTCTGCCATTTCTGTAACAAATCTGGTCATGTTATGTCCGATTGTTGGGGTTTGAAAAAGAAAATGAGGCAACACCCAGTGCGTTTGTGTTCACATATGGACGTAGTTTCACCAGATCACCCAATGTTATTGATTTGGCCACTGATATAAAGGCTGGTGTAATCAGGAAGGAATTTAGACCTTTTGTATCTGTTGATTTCGTGTCTTTGACAAATGACACTGGCAATCCCATACCCATACGTATTCTACGTGATAC
>NW_013787474.1:0-657 GCF_000517525.1 Limulus polyphemus
CGATATTGTGTACTATCATAACAAGCCACAAGATTTAACAATACTGTGTCCTGTCAATAAGAAGATACAGGATTTATCAATAATGTGTACTGTCAATAAGAAGACAGAAGATTTAACAATAATGTGTCCTGTCAATAAGAAGATACAGGATTTATCAATACTGTGTCCTGTCAATAAGAAGATACAGGATTTATCAATTCTGTGTACTGTCAATAAGAAGAAACATAATTTAACAATACTGTGTCCTGTCAATAAGAAGATAAAGAATTTTTCAATACTGTGTACTGTCAATAAGAAGACAAAAGATTTAACGATACTGTGTACTATCATAACAAGTCATAACATTTAATGATACTGTGTACTATCAATAAGAAGAGACAAGATTTAAGAATACTGTGTCCTGTCAATAAGAAGATACAGGATTTATGAATACTGTGTACTGTCATTAAGAAGACACAAGATTTAACAATACTGTGTCCTGTCAATAAGAAGATACAGGATTTATCAATACTGTGTACTGTCAAAAAGAAGACACAAGATTTAACAATACTGTGTCCTGTGAATAAGAAGATACAGGATTTATCAATACTGGGTACTGTCAATACGAAGACATAATTTAACAATACTGTGTCCTGTCAATTAGAAGACACAAGATTT
>NW_013787475.1:0-631 GCF_000517525.1 Limulus polyphemus
CCATTTGACCGGGCTTGGCATGGACAGGTGGTTAAGGCACTCGACTCGCAATCTGAGAGTCGATGGTTTGAATCCCCCGTCCCACCAAACATGCTCATCCTTTCAGCCGTGGGGGCTTTATAATGTGTCGGTCAATTCCACTATTTCTTAATAAAAGAGTAGCCCAAGAGTTGGCGGTGGGTGGTGATGACTAGCTGCTTTCCCTCTAGACTTACACTGCTAAACTGGGGACGGTTAGCGCAGATAGCCCTCGTGCAGTTTGCGCGAAATTCATAACAAACCAAATCATTTGACCGTAGATGGTTAACTTTTCTTTAATTATTATAAATCAGTTACAAATATTATTTGAAAGGTGTATCCATGGATACCAGTAAGGTTTATACTTCAAGCTAATTGTCGCCTGCATTTTTGTTGTAATTTAAGAACCGATTTTCTGTTTAGACTCATCGAATGATAAATCTACTTGTAAGCAAGGCTGTATCGGTTCGACTGAAAGACCATTGTTAACTCGAGTGAAAGAACATGTTAATCTAAAATTTTCTCTTAAGTCGAATGTACATGAACATGCCCTCGGAGAATGTGACGTTATTGTCCAACTAAGCAAGGTCTAATAATGAACAGAGGTGGTGTT
>NW_013787476.1:0-630 GCF_000517525.1 Limulus polyphemus
AAGGATAGCTAAGTCTACAGTCCACCGTAGCTTCTCTAAAATGGATAGCTAAGTCTACAGTCCACCGTAGCTTCTCTAAAAAGGATAGCTAAGTCTACAGTCCACCGTAGCTTCTCTAAAATGGATAGCTAAGTCTACAGTCCACCGTAGCTTCTCTAAAATGGATAGCTAAGTCTACAGTCCATCGTAGCTTCTCTAAAAAGGATAGCAAAGTCTACAGTCCACCGTAGCTTCTGTAAAATGGATGAAATAAAGGGCGTATGGATACATCAATATATATGTTCATGTTTCCACGTTATATGTTTTGAATACACATCACCATTATTGACGTCCTGCGTGTGGCTAATGTAACCAACCAACAACCTTACTTCGTTATTAGCAGTCCAGCTAATATAATCTACAATAAATATACTATTATTTTAAGATTATTAAGGTACGTTAGTATATATTTAATTCCTTAGAAAAAGCTATTTTCCATCATTTGATTTCCTTTATAAAATGATAGCTTTCTTTGTTTAGATTATAGTTGTTTATGATAGATTTTTTTTGTCACTACAACATAAATAAAAAATTGGGAATTTAAAAACCTGCAAATAGGGATCGTAAAAAAAGTAAGCAAACAGGGCTGGA
>NW_013787477.1:0-633 GCF_000517525.1 Limulus polyphemus
TATTTAGATTTTGTTTTGTATACTGGTGTAGAAAGACCAACTTCAGGTAGCTGGGCTTGTCTCAGCACACCCAGTTTATACTTGAACAAATTTTTCAAGATAAATGGAAAAACATGGGGCTTAAGAACTATTAAGGTAAAGGTTTTTAGTATTGTTTATTATCACTAATTATTTAATATAAGGGTGGAGGTTGGGAGTTTTGTAGAAATATAGGGTGGTTTATTTCTACTATATCAATATCCTTTGTTTTTTATATGTTATAATATTAAATAAAAGGAGGTTGGGAGTTTTACATTTTTAGGTTGGTTTAATTCTTTTTTAAGGTTATATCTATATATTAAGGGTAACTGCCTTCTTACAACTGGCTGCAGACAGAGAAAGGCAGTAGGAGTTGAGACATTGTGGATTCAAGCACTGAACCTTTAACCCTTAACTGATTCTCCTTAGTTGCTGGCGAGTTTTACATTGGCATTGGGAACTTGTCTGATAGATGGAATATACCCAATGTGTTTGGGTGCTATGACCACGGATATTATCCATTATGACTTAAAGTTGACAATGAGGTCTGGTAATGGAAGCATAATTATGAATTTTGGTCTCATAATAATGTTGTTTTTATTAAGTTCATTATTG
>NW_013787478.1:0-632 GCF_000517525.1 Limulus polyphemus
GTCTGCCCACCACGGGTATCGAAACCCGGTTTTTAGCGTTGTAAGTCCGCAGACGTACCGCTGTGCCACTGGGGGCGTTCATAGTTAAGCCCAAAGTTACACAAAGGGCAATTTGTGGTCTGCCCACCACGGGTATCGAAACCCGGTTTTTAGCGTTGTAAGTTCGCAGACGTACCGCTGTGCCACTGGGGGGGGGGCGTTCGTAGTTAAGCCCAGAGCTACACAAAGGGCAATCTGTGGTCTGCCCAGCACGGGTATCGAAACTCGGTTTCTAGCAGTATAAGTCCAGAGATATAATGCTGTGCCACTAGGAGGGGCTTCTACATAAGAAACAGTTTTTTAGTACGGTGGGTATCTTGTAATTAGATCTGTGAAAAACGTTTGTGTTTTTTACAAGATGAAATAGTTGGAAAATACGAAAAACACAAAAGTGGTGATAACTTTATATCTAGATGATATACTTAAATATATACAAAGTGTATATATATATTCATGTTCCTTAAAACAATATCCCCTATTTTACTTGAATTTCACCTAGACGTCCCTTAACACATTGTTTAACAAAACTTTGACCCTATATTTCAGTTTCACTCAGACTTTCCTTAACACATTGTTTTACAAAACTCTGGACC
>NW_013787479.1:0-632 GCF_000517525.1 Limulus polyphemus
CGAGTATGACCCAGAGGGTTCATGTCAGGAGATTGGCTCGGCCAGGGCAACTTCTGGATACAATTTTCTTCCTGCCACTTTTGGGTGTTTCTAGGAGTATGACACGGTGCTCCATCTTCCTGGAACAACGTTGAGTTCTTGTCCACGAAACTCGAGGAATAAAGTGGCAAGAGTCCTTCCTCCAATATTTCGACGTTTTTCGCAAAATTTATGTTGCCAGCACACTCCACTAAGCTCGATTTCCCACCAACCCAAACAGCTCCCCAAACCATCACGCTGAAACCACCATGATTTACAGTTGGCTGCAATCTGTTGAGCCAAAACTCTTAGTGAGGCATTCTCCAGACCCATATCATTCCACTTTCCGAAAATTGAGTGAATCTTGATTCGTGTGAGAACAATACGGTCTTCCAAAAGTCCAGAGGCTTGGTCATCATATAACTTGCCCACTTCTTTCGTCTGACTGTGTTGGCAGGTCTTAATAAGGGCTTCCGTCTAGCTGCTGTGCAACGATAACCCAATTTGTGGAGAATCCGTTGAACAGATTTCGGGCTCATCCCACCAACTTTGGCCACTTCTGTAGTCGTTAATCTGGGATCCATTTCGATGCTCCTCTTGACAGCCCTTCTTGT
>NW_013787480.1:0-612 GCF_000517525.1 Limulus polyphemus
CTAAAGTAACAATATATTTATAGTATCGGTAATATAAGCTAAAGTAACAATATATTTATAGTATCGGTAATATAAGTTAAAGTAACGATACACTATCCTGCCAAAAGTCATGGGACACACTTCTGATTACAGGAAAATGGGTGTGACAACGAAATATGCAAATAGTTTGGTTTATAAAGGTGATGAGCGGTTCACTCAGAAGTCATTTCGAACTTTTACGCCGAACGATAAGCACACGGAAAGAGCTAACAAAATTTCAGAGGGGAAGGATAGTTGGATGTTATTTGAGTAAAATGTCTGTACGTGATATTGCGTAACAATTAAACATTCCCAGGTCGACAATTGGCAACGTGCTGAAGAAATGGAAGTCCACGGGTGACAATGAGCTAAAAAAAAAAAAACGTACCAGGTAGGCGTAAAATACTGACGTACAGGAGCCGACGCACCTTGAGAAGGCTGGTAACCTCATCTCGCCGTCAAACTCTAGAGAATCTGTGTTTGGAGGTGCGAGCAGCCACAGACAATCCTACAAGTGTTTCCACGACACGTCGAGAGCTGCAGCCCACAAGCCGTTGATAACAAAAACAAATGCACACCGTCGATTGGCATGGG
>NW_013787481.1:0-625 GCF_000517525.1 Limulus polyphemus
TCCCTTATGTGATGTCATTTTAGTGTCTACTAACTGGCTGACAGACAACACACTACTGTATAGTGGTGCGAGTGGTTAAAACAGGTGATGTTATAAGAAGTAAAGTCTTACGCCTTTGGTCTTGTTCGTTTGTATGTTTTGAAATTCGCGCAAAGCTACACGAGAGCTATCTGCGCTAGCCGTCACTAGTTTAGCAGTGTAAGACTAGAGGGAAGGCAGCTAGTCATCACCACCCACCGCCAACTCTTGGGCTATTCTTTTTACCAACAAATAGTGGGATTGACCGTCACATTATAACGCCCCCACGGCTGAAAGGGCGAGCATGTTTGGTGGGACAGAGATTCGAACCCGTGACCCGCAGATTGCGAGTCGAGCGCCCTAACCACCTGGCCAACCTTTGGTCTTCTGCACGAAGCGGTTTGGTCAGTTACGAGGTCTATACACAACTGTGCGTGTAAATATGTTACTTACGACGCCATTTTTCGTTTATCCCATTTTTTATAATTATTATTAATGAGATACCATTTTCTATTAAGTAGATATTCCTCCCAAGTTTTTTAAATGTTTATCATGGCTGAAATATTGTCGAGTAGTAATATTTTATTATCATTATTAATTAGATATT
>NW_013787482.1:0-631 GCF_000517525.1 Limulus polyphemus
GTGTGTGTGTGTGTGTATACTATCTATATATATATATATATACTAGACCACCGTGACCCGTTGGGTCACCCACTATTCAGAGGTTATGAAGAATTCAAGCTAATTTCAATATTGCACAGAAATGAAGGTTTATTTTGAGATAATTTAATTAAATATTTTAATCCATTCGTGTTATTCATAATTCAGGAAAATATATTTGATTGTTGATCGGGAGTAAAAGGAAAGATCATTTCATTTTTCAAGAAAGTGAAGTCAGAATTTTCGTAAAGAGCGCGAAAGGTAGTGTGAATGATTTTTTGATTGAGAAAAATCAGCAAACAAACAAACAATCTCGGAGTTTTAGTAGTATATATATAGATTCTTCAAGATCTTGTTTTTGTCATCTTACGCCTTTTAATGACGATGGGAACATTGACAGGGAAATAATATAATAACCAATGCTCGGCGAGAGGTTTTCGTTTGTAAAATTTTGTTAATGTTCTCGACTTGATTTTTATTTTATTACCTCGTCTCCATAGTTACTATTTGCAAATAGCCAATAATATTGTAGGTCCATTTTATTGTTGTTCTTTCTATTCGCCGTTATAACACATTTTCATCTCATCATTTAATTTCTGTTGTTCATATATTG
>NW_013787483.1:0-631 GCF_000517525.1 Limulus polyphemus
TTTGTAACTAAAGCTACATCTAGGTGTTCGTGGAGTTGTTGTACCAAGAAGGGCTAAAGGTAAGTATGGTGGTTACATATGCGCTAACTAGATGTGCATGAAGTAGTTGTACCAAGTAAGGCTAAAGACGAGTATGTTGGTTTAAATTCAGTAACTAGAGTTACACCTAGGTGTTCATGGAGTAGTTGTGCCAAGTAAGGCTAAAGATGAGTACGGTGGTTAAAAATTCTGTAACTAAAGCTACATCTAGGTGTTCGTGGAGTTGTTGTACCAAGAAGGGCTAAAGGTAAGTATGGTGGTTACATATGCGCTAACTAGATGTGCATGGAGTAGTTGTACCAAGTAAGGCTAAAGACGAGTATGTTGGTTTTAAATTGATTAACTGGAGTTACACCTAGGTTTTCATGCAGTAGTTGTACCACGTAAGGCTAAAGACGACTAGGTTTGTTATAAATTCAGTAACTAGAGTTACACATAGGTGTTCATGGAGTAGTTGTATCATGTAAGGCTAAAGACAAGTATGTTGGTTATAAATTCTGTATCTAGAGTTACACCTAAGTGTTCATAGAGTAGTTGTACCAAGTAAGGCTAAAAATGAGTATGGTGGTTATAAATTCGGTAACTAGAGTTA
>NW_013787484.1:0-630 GCF_000517525.1 Limulus polyphemus
ATTGTCATGTTATCTACCAAAGTAGACGTGGAGAAGTGGAAAAGATCCAAAAGCCACTAATAAAGAGAAGGAAGAGGCAGAGAAAGAAGTTCTTATGTAAATGTGTGTTGAAGATTAAGTTTGAAGACGTACTAGAAGAAAACTAGAAACATGTTTATTCTCACTAATTATACATTGGAATTGATTAATAACACCATTGGAACTAAAATATCTCTAATATTTGCTAAAATCAAAGCATTCTGAATATTTCCTTTGATTTTCTGGGAAGTCGGGAGGTAGCCAATCGTTTTTGCCTATTTCTCTGTGACCAGAAAGGATTTTTAAATTCTGAAAGCTGCGCTCGCCTTTTTAGGCCATTGCGCACTTTTTAAACAATAAAAGACGATAGAAACACTTTATTGTTAATAAAAACTTTATGACAAGAGTTATTTAAACAATAAAAGACGATAGAAACACTATTGTCAATAAAACTTTATGACAAAAGTTAGTTAAACAATAAAAGACGATAGAAACACTATTGTCAATAAAACTTTATGACAAAAGTTATTTAAACAATAAAAGACGATAGTAACACTTTATTGTTAATAAAACTTTATGACAAAAGTTATTTAAACAATAAAAGACGATAGA
>NW_013787485.1:0-629 GCF_000517525.1 Limulus polyphemus
TGCCAACGCACTCCACTAATCTCGATCTCCCACCAACCCAAACAGCTCCCCAAACCATCACGCTGAAACCACCATGCTTCACAGTTGGCTGCAATCTTTTGAGCCAAAACTCTTGGTGGGGTATTCTCCAGACCCATATCCTTCCACTGTCCGAAAATTGAGCGAATCTGGGTTCGTCTGAGAACAATACGGTCTTCCAAAATTCCAGAGGCTTGGTCATTATATCACTTGCCCACTTCTTTCGTCTGACTATGTTGGCAGGTCTTAATAAGGGCTTCCGTCTAGCTGCTCTGCAATGATAACCCAATCTGTGGAGAATCCGTTGAACAGATTTCGGGCTCATCCCACCAACTTTGGCCACTTCTGCAGTCGTTAATCTGGGATCCATTTTGATGCTCCTCTTGACAGCCCTTTTTGTCATCTCCGATGTACCAGGACGACCCGGACGCTGCTCAGTTGTTTCCTTGCCGTGTTTCCTGAACTGCACGATGATTCTGTTGACTGGCGAAAGTGGGATTCCCAAATTCTGCGAAATTTGCTGCTGACTTATTCAACCATCTGCTTGACCAACTATCCTTCCTCTAACAAAATCTGACAATTCGAGAGAACCTCGAGCTCTAGGCATGTTG
>NW_013787486.1:0-631 GCF_000517525.1 Limulus polyphemus
GCAAATTTCACAGAATTTGGGAATCCCGCTTTCGACAGTCAACAGAATCATCGTGCAGTTCAGGAAGCGTGGCAAGGAAAAACTGAGCAGCGTCCGGATCATCCTGGTCCATCGGAGAGGACAAAAGGGCTGGCAAGAGGAGCATCGAAATGGATCACAGATTAACGACTGCAGAAGTGGCCAAAGCTGGTGGGATGAGCCCAAAATCTGTTCAACGGATTCTCCACAGATTGGGTTATCGTTGCAGAGCAGCTAGACGGAAGCCCTTATTAAGACCGGCCAACATAGTCAGACGAAAGAAGTGGGCAAGTGAAATGATGACCAAGCCTCTGGACTTTTGGAAGACCATATTGTTCTCAGACGAATTAAGATTTGCTCAATTTTCGGACAATGGAAGGATATGGGTCTGGAGAATGCCTCACAAAGAGTTTTGGCTCAACAGATTGCAGCCAACTGTGAAGCATGGTGGTTTCAGCGTGATGGTTGGGGGAGCTATTTGGGTTGATGGGAGATCGAGCTTAGTGGAGTGGGTTGGCAACATAAATTTTGCGAAATATTGGAGGAAGGACTCTTGCCACTTTATTCCTCTGGTTTCGTGGACAAGAACACAACGTTGTTCCAAGAAAATGGA
>NW_013787487.1:0-631 GCF_000517525.1 Limulus polyphemus
ATCCATCTATATTAAAAGACCTTCCAGCCACTATCTATCTATAATGAAAGACTTACCAGTCACTGTCCATCTATAATAAAACACCTACCAGTCACTATCCTTCTTTAATAAATCATCAACCAGTCACTATCCACGTATAATAAAACACCTACCAGTCACTATCCATCTGTATTAAAAGACCTACCAGTCACAATCCATCTATAATAAATGACCTATCAGCCACTATCCATATATAATGAAAGACTTATCAGCCACTATCCATCTGTATTAAAAGACCTACCAGTCACTATCCATATATAATGATAGACCTACCAGTCACTATCCATCTGTATTAAAAGACCGACCAGTTACCATCCATCTATACTGAAAGACCTACCAGTCACTATCCACCTATATTAAAAGACCGACCAGCCACTATCTATCTATAATAAAACACCTACCAGTCACTATCCATCTATATTAAAACACCTACCAGTCACTATCCTTCTTTAATAAATCATCAACTGCTCACTATCCATGTATAATAAAACACCTACCAGTCACTATCCATCTGTATTAAAAGACCTACCAGTCACAATCCATCTATAATAAAAGACCTACCAGCCACTATCCATATTTTATGAAAGACCTA
>NW_013787488.1:0-631 GCF_000517525.1 Limulus polyphemus
TACCTGTGCCGACAGGGTTAAAGAAATCACTTGGCTTTGATGCAAAAAACATACCAATGTTCTCTTTAACACCTTCCACATTTGCATACGTTTTCCCATTAAGATAGTGTAGCAGCGAATGAAAAAGATGGTAATCTTGGTGCCATATCTGGAGAATATAGTGGGTGGGGAGAACTTTCCAACTCAACTCCATAATCTTGTGTTGTGTCAAATGTGCCACATGTGGACGTGCATTGTCATGGAGAAGAACACCACCTTTCTGATTGATGAGTGAAGGGCATTTCTGATGAAGGACTTGATTTAAACATCCCAATTGCTGACTATAGATATCTGCATTGACAGTTCGTTGTGGAATGAGGAGTTCGAAATGAATTACTCCTTTGATATCCACCATATGCAAAACATCACTTTCAGCGGATGGATCCAGGGTTTGGGGTTGGAAGTGGTTTTTGTCTAGGACTGAGCCATTGTTTTTGGCATTTTATATTTGCATAGAGAATCCATTTTTCATCTCTGGTGACAATTCTGTATAGAAATAGTTCCTGCTCTTTACATGCCAGTAGAGATGAAACAACGTACACATGTTGGAAACTATGATCATCAGAGATTTTGTAATGCACCCAAAAACCTT
>NW_013787489.1:0-631 GCF_000517525.1 Limulus polyphemus
TCGTTGCCAGAAATACAGCTTTCTGCTCCTCTGTCCATCTATTCATCTCTGCCAGGAGCTCAAATTGTGCTCTATATGCTTCCCACGGAGCCTTCCCATCGAATTCCTGTGGCTTTCTTCGTACTGGATCAGTCCTAGTACTGGCATTCATATCTGGGACGTGACTTCTAACGGGACTGAATATGTCTGCATTAGGGTTTAGCTGCAGGGTCTGGAAGGGGCTTGTCATTGTCTGGGGCTAATTAAGTCGATGGTCAATGTATCCTCCTCGTGTAAAAGACAATAGATCGTCCTTTAACGTATCTAATTCGCTTTTAAATATACTAATTTTTTCCATTTGTACTTCTTGTTTCCTTTCTTGTTCCAGTTGCCACTGCTGTAGTCTCTCTTCTTGTTTCTTTTCTCATTCTTCTTGTTTATTTTCTTTCTCCTTAAACAACCGCTGTAATTTCTCTTCTTGTTTATTTTCTTTCTCCTCTAACAACTGCTGTAATTTCTCTTCTTGTTTAATTTCTCATTCTTCTTGTTTCTTTTCTTTTTCCTCTAACAACTGCTGTAATCTCTCTTGTTTATGTTGTTGTTCGAGCTGCCACTGTTGCAAATATTCTTGTAACTGCTGTTGTCTCTCTTC
>NW_013787490.1:0-631 GCF_000517525.1 Limulus polyphemus
ACTCGAGAATCTTCTACAACTTTAGAGAACAGGCGGGAGTTTCGCAATACATATTTAACACTATAAGCTATGCATATTTCTAAATATAAACTTAATCTAAACAAACGATGATATTAAAATAAATATATATAATAATAAATCCGTCAAAAGCTTTTCTTATATCCTATATTTCGTTGATAATTTCTGAAACACCAAATGTAATTGTACTTTGTTGAAACGTTATTTCTGAACCCTGATATTAATTTTTGAAACGATCTGAAAATATTCTCGAACAGGTATTGCTTAAGAGTTTAATTCTTGGTTTGTAAGTCGAGAGAGGAAAATAAAAGGATGCGTTTCAGACAACTTCTTTAGTGATAAGTCCAAAAATAACCAACAAACACTAACATTCCAAAAGAACAAATATCTCGAAAGAACTCCCAATGGTTATAATTTCATATGCAAAACTCCACCTCTTTCTTAAAACGTGAAGTTATAATGTGGCGGTAACTCCCATTATTCGTTGGCAAAGAGTAGCCCAAAAGTTGGCGGTGGGTGGTGTTAAATGGCAGCCTTCCCTCTAGTCTATCGCTTCTAAATTAAGGACATATAGCGCATGTATTCCTCGAGTTGTTTTGTCGCGAATTTAAAC
>NW_013787491.1:0-866 GCF_000517525.1 Limulus polyphemus
CGAGGACAGCTAGCAAAAATAGTAAATAGACAGTCCTTGTGAAGCAAATATTCGAAAGAAACAAATCTCCGAATTTTTCTTTCTGTTAAGTTTGTTAAACAAAAACTGTTTACCTAGAAAGTAACTTTTAATATACTCGACAAACTTGGATGCTGCTTAACGAATCCGTCCCAATGATCAATAGTTTCATTTTTAACGAGTCTTGGGCCTGTCATTGTCTGGGTGGTTAGGGCATTAAACTCACAATCTGAGGGTCGCGGGTTTGAATCCCTTTCTTACCAAACATGGTCCCCTTTCAGCCGTCGGGGCGTTATAATTTGATGGTCTATCCCACTATTCGTTGGTAAAAGAGTAGCCCAAGAGTTGGCAGTGGATGGTGATGACTAGATGCCTTCCCTCTAGTCTATCACAGCTAAATTAGGGACGGCTAGCGCACATAGCCTTCTTTTAGGTGTAAAAAAAGCAATGTTTATTTTCTTACGTGAATGATAAGAAAAGCGTTTTAATTCATCAGTTTCAAATTCTAGAAGTTTCAGTCTATAAATATAGGCCTAATTTTACAACTAAACAGCGTCTAAACACAAACCCAAAATTTAATGCACTGACCTAAGTAGTTGACAGCAACAGGCAAACTGACTAAATCTTGCACTGATTTTACTGGTTAACTAACTAACAGACTCATTCACAAGCTATAGTCTAAATAGCTCTTTAAACCTGACTCACCTGTTCTAAAACTATCGATAAAACTCTATACTTTAAGCCACGTAACGTTAAATCTCTCTAAGGCCTGACATGGCCAGGTGGTTAGGGCGATCGCCTCGCAATCTGAGGGTCGCAGGTTCGAATCCCCGTAACACCAAACATGC
>NW_013787492.1:0-632 GCF_000517525.1 Limulus polyphemus
AAACAATGTTGTATATCATAAGTGTCGTAATCTTGTTTATTATCAAACTTCGTTTTTCCTTCGAACACATCGATTGCTAATATTCTACAAACGTGAGGGTACTGTAAAAAAGTGGCCATTCAGTGTATTTATATAACTATTTTTAAACTTTTTCTTTTTAATGATAAACTTTATTAATATATATTCTTTATTGGTTAGAAAAGATAAAAACTATTTATTGTAAATGTAAACTATAGTGTAAATATGTTTAATTAAAATCTTCCTATATGCACTCTTAGCTAGAAAAAAAACTGTGTGTGTTAATTTGAAGGTTATTATTCTTTCTATACAAGTCTACACATTCTGTCCAAGAGGTACAAAAGGTTTTAAAAAAAAAGGTTACACAGGAGCTTATCAAGTAAAAACATTGTGCTTATAATTTATTACATTATCAATGAATATTTCTGCTAAAATTTGGAAAGCACATAATTTATATGTTAAATACAAATTGGTATTACCCTACTCATCACATCAATCCACTCTCCATGTCCCTTCTGCAAGTCTTTCACTTGCTGTAAATCATCCAGTACCCTTACCATTTCCCCAACTGTAAAAGATACCACCTGAAAGAAGCAGACAAGATACAAATTCAA
>NW_013787493.1:0-632 GCF_000517525.1 Limulus polyphemus
TCCGAGGTGGACAGAGTGCGCCTAATACATTGTGTAATCACTCCCCAGCAAGTCAGCGTTAAGTATCCGGGCTTACAACACAATAATTTCTTCCACTAAGAAAACAGCACCATCTATGGAAACAATAAATAAATTATACTGAGAGAAAATATTGAATAATTTGTGGAAATGTTTCTAAAACTGAAATGAAATTTACCAGAACTTGAGAAATGGAGAAAAGCGAAGAGACGGAGTTTGAGCTTGTACTGAAGCTGGAGTTGGAACCTATATTTTTGGATTGTGGTCAGTTAACATACGTTTTATACTTAACAACATTTAATTAACATCTGTGCAATACTTTAATTATTTAAATACATTTTGTTATATTACTAACACTTATTTCTCACAAATCTTAACATTTAGTCAGCAACAATATTGTTCCTTACAAATCTTAACACTTAGTCAGCAACAGAATTGTTCCTTACAAATCTTAATACTAAGTCAGCAACAATATTGTTTCTTACCAATCTTAACATTTAGTCACTAACAATATTGTTCCTTACAAATCTTAACACTTAGTCAGCAACAGTATTGTTCCTTACAAATCTCAACACTTAGTCAGCAACAGAATTGTTCCTTACAAATCTTAACAC
>NW_013787494.1:0-633 GCF_000517525.1 Limulus polyphemus
GTCTACTAAAACACAACCAAGACAAGTCGCTTTGTACAGACCAAAGGTCACCCTTATGTTATTTGATATGGTAACATTAGTGCACGTGAGCCACATCGTTGTAACTTCTGTATTGTTAGCCAGGCATGGGTGAAAGTTCAATATAATAAAAATAATAAATATTTTTAAATGTTATGAGATTTAAGCTATTTTGTCTAAACATTAATGTTTTCATGTTGTAATTTGTGTTCATTCTAGAATGAAAGAGGCATAATTTATGTTTATTTCCTAATTTTTATGGTGGTTGAGAGATCGGTCAAATTTACTGAACCTGTACAGAGATTAATTACTGAAAACAACAGATAAAATGTAAAGTTTTTCTTAAGAAATGTTTGATAACTATCTAGACATTTTAAAGATTTTGCATGTGAAATTTCAAAATTTTCTGATGCATAAAAGTATTTTTAATCTTAAAATGAAAATTACTTTGCATGATAGGTAGGCAAGATGTGAAAAGAAAAAAGATATAAGAAAAACATTGCTTTACAAATCGTAAGACTTAATAAAAATATTTGATATTTTGCGTATGAAAGCATTGTAATGTTTACTGATAATCTACCAAATTTCATTAACATTCGTTTACTAATTTCAAAG
>NW_013787495.1:0-631 GCF_000517525.1 Limulus polyphemus
GTTTCTGTTTTCATACTCAGTTTGTTAGTTGATTACATGTTAGTGCCAAAATAAGATATACGATTATAAATGTAAGCGAAAAAACAGGGTATAATTCAAACATTAAGTCTTACCAAATAAGTATTTAGTAGCTGAATATAAAATTTAGAAAAATCTGAAAGAAAGACAATTTAGTCATTCAATCTCACAGTACACTGACGCATCAAATCTGAATAAACCAAGAGGGTTGCGCCCTCTAGTAAAGTAAGTCAACTTTTTTTTATACATAAAAAATGCTCTATGCAGTATTTTGTTATTATTTTCTAAAATTCGAGGCCCATCTCGTATGAAACAATGGTTCAATAGTGAACAGAAATATTACGCTAAATTGCTTTAAATATTACATGATGAAATATCTAAGCTTGTTTCAAACTCAAATATTGTCGCAATAGTATCAGTGTAGTGCAGGGGTTTCCAAACTTTTTAGAATCGCGACCCACTATTCATGACCTCAGCTTATGGCGACCCACTCAAATTTACCGGGCAAAAACATATGAAAGAATATAAAAAATATTATTTATTCATATTCACGTATTTCAATTACATTTAAAATACTCAAGTATTTTCAATAACATTTCCAGAACTTATAAAT
>NW_013787496.1:0-632 GCF_000517525.1 Limulus polyphemus
AGCTTCTTCAGGTGGCACGTCTTCAGCAGCGTCTTTTGTTCTGTTGTCCACTTCGTCCCAACTGAAATGTCCTGGACCGTGATAACGCCAAAGCCTGTTGGCATGCACCACTTTTGGTTTACCTCGCCGACCACATTTTATCTGGAAAGTCACGTCTGAGAGACGATTCACTATGTCATATGGGCCTTCCCATGGAGAAGACAACTTAGGTCTTCCTGGGATACCATACCTTGTCTCCTGGTACAAAGCTGACTTCAGTAGATCTCTTATCATAAGTTAACTTCATCGAATCAGACGTTTTCAAGTTTTAACGCACTTGATGGTGAATATCATCCATCCTTTCTGATAAAATTTTCACAAACTCTGACACATTCTCAGGCAACTCTTCATAAGGTGGGCATCCCTTATGCTTGGGTCCCCTTTTAGCACTACATGTACTGCATGTCCTGCACCATTCTCCCACAACTCGCCTCATACCTATCCAGTAAAATCTTTGTCGTAGATGACTCAATGCCTTCTTAATTCCGAGATGTCCTCCTATTAAATTATCATGGGATTGACGCAGCACAACTTTCCGTAACTTCCTCGGTATAACTGTTTGCCAAGTCGTCACTTTCCCATTTGTAGTTTCC
>NW_013787497.1:0-630 GCF_000517525.1 Limulus polyphemus
GTATTCAGTATTTATTCATTTAGTCCCATTATGTTGAAAAAAGAAAGTAGGGGCACAGGGACGCAAAAGACGAGCACAATTTGCAGCTTCGATGGTGGAATCAAGCAAATTGATGAGAGCTTTCCTTGTTAGAAGTGATGACACCAATAAGCCAGCATTTGTTCCTTTTGGTGGCAGCAAAGAGGTCAAAGTGCAAGATTGTGAACATACTATTTCATTTGAAAAAGAAAAACAACGAAGAAACTGTTCTCTGTTCTGTTGAAAGCTACAATAATAATAAACAAGAAGATTCCATTTTGTCAGAAACAAATCCACAGAATAGTGTTGCTAAGGTAAAAGAGGATGACCTAATAAATATTTTAACACACAGGAATATTGGATTTTGAAGTTTGATACAACAGGCTCAGCAGTTGTAACACATGCATATCGCACAGAGATTGTTAAAGTTGGAGCACATGAATTTCAACATAAAGAAGGTCCATTTGATGCCAAAGCTGGACGTTCTCTGACTGCATTTTGATTCAAACGACGCCTTCTGAATGGACAAGAGGTTAATCGTTCCTGGTTGGTGTATTCATCTCTACATAAAACAGCATACTGCTTTTGTTGTCTTCTTTTTTCATCTACATG
>NW_013787498.1:0-633 GCF_000517525.1 Limulus polyphemus
AGGTCCATGGCTAATATATCACCCTTGTGTAAAAGACAGTAAATCATCCTTTAATGTATTTAATTCACTTTGAAATTTACTAATCTTTTCCATTTGAACTTCTTGTTTCCTTTCTTGTTCCAGTTGCCACTGGTGCTGGTTTTCTTGCCACTGCTGTAGCCTCTCTTCTTGTTCATTTTCTTTCTCCTCCAACCACTGCTGTAGTCTCTTTTCTAGTTTATTTTCTTTCTTTTCCAACCACTGCTGTAGCCTCTCTTGTTTATTTTGCTGTTCGAGCAGCCACTGTTGCAGGTTTCTTCCCACTGCTGTTGTCTCTCTTCTTGTTTCTTTTCTTTTTCCTCCAACAACTGCTGTAATCTCTCTTCTTGTTTCTTTTCTCGTTCTTCTTGTTTCTTTTGCTGTTCTTGTATTGCTGCCACCAAATCTGCTAAGTTGTAGTTTGATTTGCCAATTCTCGTTTCCATCTTTATTTCTCTTTATCCCACTCTCTGACACCAATTTGTTGCGTATCTGCTTGTTTGTTAATTTCCCGTAGAAATTCTTTCCGAGAAACTTCAGCGATACAACTCCTTTCTTGATTGAAACTAGTTTATTCTTCCTTGATACAAACTTTGTAATACACTTAACAACTTT
>NW_013787499.1:0-630 GCF_000517525.1 Limulus polyphemus
AACTGATATAGATGCTCTGAAGACGCTTGTTGAGTCTAACCCAACATGAAATTGCATGTCTCTCATAGAACAATATGTAATCATTTAAGGAATATGGGAAAACTCCATAAAGAAGGTGTTTGGGTGCCTCACGAACTCTCCGATGATCATCGTTTCCAACCTGTGAATGTTGCTTCGTTTCTTCTGGCGTGTAATGCGCGTGAAACATTTTTGGACAGAATTGTCACCGATGATGAAAAGTGAATTCTCTATGCGAATATTAAACGCCAAAAACAATGGCTCAGTCCTAGATAAAAACCATTTCTGACCCAAAAACCTGGACTCCACCCGCAGAAAGTGATGCTTTGCATTTGGTGGAACATCAAAGGAGTAATTCATTTCGAACTCCTCAATCCACGGCGAACAGTCAATGCAGAGATCTATAGTCAGCAACAGGAACGTTCAAATCAAGCCCTTCATCAGAAACGCCTTTCACTAGTCAATCGGAAAGGTGTTCTTCTTCTCCACGACAATGCACGTCCACATGTGGCACGTATGACTCAACACAAGATTTTAGAGTTGGGTTGGGAAGTTCTCTCCACCCACCATATTCTCCAGATATGACACTATCAGATTACCGTCTTTTTCGTT
>NW_013787500.1:0-999 GCF_000517525.1 Limulus polyphemus
GTCCCCACGGCTGAAACGGCGAGCATGTTTGGTGGGACGGGGATTCGAACCCACAACCCTCAGATTGCGAGTTTATTTTTGAATCTGTTCTTCTGTAAGACATACATTTACATACGATTAATATTATTTAAATCTTATCTCGTAATTGAATATTATTCGGTTGCACTTTACATTACTTTATATATATATATTAAGGTATAGAACACAAATAATACATTTTTTGGTAAAATCTTTATTATAGATTACCGCCGACTAGTCGTTATTTGTGTTTTTTTTACTCTTAATATAGAAGCACAATGTGCCTGAAACGACATTATAATTATTTCTATATGTTTCTTTGAAAAAAACCGTCCATATTCTTAACTGTTTTTCTTTATTCTTTTTCATAAATTTGAACATGTTTTCAAAAGTGTTAACAAGTTAATAAGTCGACATTTTTGTGAAGCTGGTTTGTTTGTTGAACAAATACTTATTTATTTTGGATCTAGCTGGAGTACCCGCCCCCTGGACGGAAGTTATGTAAATTCATCATTAACGAAATGTTATTTTAGGACAAAAAAAGTTGTTTCCCTTATATGAAATTGTAAAAATAAATGCAAAAACGTCCATAAAAACTGCAAAACACAAAATTTCCAAACCTCAAATTTGCATGGATCTCTGCATCAAATTTAGTGAAGATTCATCAACAGGCGCGTAGTAGTGATAGAAAACGGACATAAAAACCGCAAAATGCAAAATTGAAAATTTGTGTGTATCTTCCCATGGACCCAATGAACCTCTATACTGAA
Source organism: Limulus polyphemus (assembly GCF_000517525.1). Lineage (NCBI taxonomy): Eukaryota > Metazoa > Arthropoda > Merostomata > Xiphosura > Limulidae > Limulus > Limulus polyphemus. The sequence continues at coordinate 789 of NW_013787500.1, forward strand.
TTTGGTGATTATCCATCCACAGGAGGCGAGGTAGTGTTAACAAACGCAAAAATGCCATTAAAAACCGCAAAACGCAAAACTTTTGGTCAAGATTTATTCACACCCTGCGATGTAGTTACATGGACATACAACAGACAGTACTGTTATATAGTTTTCTCTCAAAGCAACACGGGAGCCATCTATAGTGCCTATATATCCCTAATGTTGAATG
>NW_013787501.1:0-631 GCF_000517525.1 Limulus polyphemus
CGTTTTCCCTTTACGACGGTGTTGTAGCGAACGAAAAGATGGTAATCTGATGGTGTCATATCTGGAGAATATGGTGAGTGGGGGAAAAACTTCCCAACCCAACTCCATAATCTTGTGTTGCGTCAGAAGTGTCACATGTCGACGTACATTGTCGTGGAGAAGAAGAACACTTTTCCGATTGACGAGTGACGGGAGTTTCTGATGAAGGACTTGATTTAAACGTTCCAGTTGCTGACTGTAGATCTCTGCATTGACAGTTCGCTGTGGATTGAGGAGTTCGAAATGAATTACTCCTTTGATGTCCCACCAAATGCATTTTTCATCATTGGTGACAAAAATGGTTCACGCGCATTACGCGCCTGAAGAGACGAAGCAACGGTCACACGTTGGACACGATGATCATCGGTGAGTTCATGAAGCACCCAAATACCTACTTTATGGTGTTTTCCCATATTCCTTAGATGTTTACGTATTGTTTGATGACAGACATGCACTTTCCAGGCCATTTCGCGAGTGTATTGCTTTGGATTAGACTCAACAAGCGTCTTCAGAGCATCAATATCAATCCCAACATGATATTCTTTGTGGCTACAGGGGCGTTGTTTCCTTTCTTGTATTCAAACAGCATTAT
>NW_013787502.1:0-632 GCF_000517525.1 Limulus polyphemus
GGAAGGGACAGGATCTTTCTAGAAGTTCATGACGTGTTACTAGGGTCACGTGACTTCCGCTGTCGTAACACTATATAAAAGCCAGTGTGTGTCACGTCGCGCTTGATTTCTCGTAATAGGAGGAGTCTTAAAAGCCAAAATGCATTTATCCAGATAGAATACTTCGATTACTATCTGCCCATTACGATTTTAGTGACGGTGGTGAAAGGAGGCCGTTAGCGGGGATGTCGGGAAATCTTGTAAATGTAGTGAGTGTAGGTATAATAAGCCTAAAATAAAGACGTATTTTTGTCATGACATTGTTCAGCTATCCTTTCTTGTTATCGTTATCTTCTAGTTGTAGACATTTATGAGTAGTGTTATTCTTCTGATATGAGTAATAATGGAAGCCTAACAGCCTGTACAGTCTGTTTGATGATGATAGTAGCGTCTAACAAATTTTGCGCATCAGAAAAGCGCAAGGAATATCACGAGAGTCCCTTATATTTATTCTGACTTCATTCGTATATTTCCGGTTGCGTGCAGCACAGTAAGAGCACGACATATAATTTTTATTATTAATATTAGACCTATAACTAATTTTACAGGTGATGATATTAAAACTCGATATTCATATCAGAGATGTATCTGTT
>NW_013787503.1:0-630 GCF_000517525.1 Limulus polyphemus
ACCGTTTCGATGAGAAAAATATATATTTCTCTTCGGAGCTTATAAAACGAAACAGGACTTTACCGCAGCTGAGCCACCTCACTGCTGTGTGATAAGGCAAGTCACAGAATTCAGAATCAATTTCTTCAAGAAAAGCCTGGAACTGGCGATGATTAAATGCATGACCCCGAATGAAGTTCACCGCAGAAACGATTGGTTTCAATACGCAAGAAATATCTAAGTCTTTCCCACAGAGTGCTTGCTGATATATAATGCAGTGTATAAACAGAGTGCCCGGGAGTTGAAGATCTTCCAACTTGGTTCGTATCTGCCCCACCAGACCCTTCCTCACTCCAGCCATGTTTTTTTCCTCCATCAGCTGTAACACATCGAAGCTGATTCCACTGAAGGTTATAGCCTTGCAAAGTTTTCTGCACTTTCATGAAAATATCTTCTCCAGTTGTTGTTCCGTGCATGCTGCAAACGGATGCCAACTTTTCTGTGATCTGAAAGTCCAAATTAACATCACGAATGAACACTCATCCAGTACCACAAGAAGTTTCTAGCTTTCTCGCGTATCTGTAATACCATGTTCTCTCCAAGTTCTTCTGTTCTCCGCACAACTGAACTTGCTGAAAGGCTGATACTTCA
>NW_013787504.1:0-632 GCF_000517525.1 Limulus polyphemus
GTATCGCTAAAGTTTCTTCGGAAAGAATTTTTACGGAAAATTACCAAACGAACAGAGACGTAACAAATTGGTGTCAGACAGTGGGACAAAAAAAATGGAAACGAGAAGCCGCAAATCAAACTACAGCTTAGCAGATATGATGGCAGCAATACAAGAACAGCAAAAGAAACAAGAAGAGAGATTACAGCTGTTGTTGGAGAAAAAAGAAAAGAAACAAGAAGGGAGATTACAGCAGTTGTTGAAGGAAAAAGAAAAGAAACAAGAAGAGAAATTACAGCAGTTGTTGGAGGAAAAAGAAAAGACACAATAAGTGAGATTACAGCAGTGGCAACTGGAACAAAAAGTACAACTGGAAAACATTAGTAAATTTAAAAGCGAATTAAATACATTAAAGAATGATTTACTGTCTTTTACACAAGGAGGATATATTAGGCATCGATCTAATCAGCCTCAGACAATGGGAAGCCTTTTCCAGACCCCGCAGCTAAATCTGTACTCGGTTTGACAAGAGAAACAGTGAAGCCCTTAATGAAGTTACTACTACTGATGTGACTGCTACCGATAATGGGACATTTCCTGATGGAGCAGATGAACCCCATGTGAAGCAGAAGCCAATGAGACAGAGACCAGTA
>NW_013787505.1:0-632 GCF_000517525.1 Limulus polyphemus
GCAAGATCTCTTATCGGTGGTAATGTTTTTTAACTGATTCAGAAAAGAAATTCTATAGAGTGGCAATCCATCAGGCAGTGTTCTAACAGGGGGAAGGCATTATAAACGTATAACGAAGAGTTTATACGAGTTCACGGAATTGAAATAGGTTAAATTTATTTGTCTTATGAATGCTTTATATTAAATGTATATCGATAGTCGGTTAAAGGTATGAGGTCAAAGGTTCTTGTGGGCTGAGCTTTAAAATAATTATATCTAAAATTATATAATACTATAAAATAACTTTCATTAATATAAAGAAAAATAACAAGAAGAACATATTTTATGTTCTAATTAATCATTTTCTAAACCTATGAAAGATTAAGCTGGTTTTGGAGTGATGCGTTTTGTGAACAACCAGACGGTGCTGCCACCTACTTATTTATTATAATGCTTCTTTTCAGATTTGAACAACTTTAATTGAAAACGAAAACAACAAACGATTAAGTATTTAAGGCAATAGCAAAGAGAAATAAAACGGACATGTAAATAGGATTTATAAGAGTTCCATTTCCAAGAATATGTTAATTAAACATAATTTACTGTGCACCACAAAGAATCATACTTTAACCGAAAATGGTATCGTGTCTTGT
>NW_013787506.1:0-632 GCF_000517525.1 Limulus polyphemus
GTGAAGACTGAGAACTTATTTAAACATTTCCTTTTGCTATCAAAAAATTTAAATTTATATTGAAATTTGAATTATAAACTACATTTTGGTGCTTAATTTATTGACATACATTGATAATAATATTGTTTAACTAAATCTGGAATGTAACTCTAAAAAGATAACAACATGCTCACTTTGACCTACCCATGAACATAGGATTAAGAATATGCTGATATATAAGCATCACCATTCTGGAATAACAGTTAAGTTATAGATTCAGGCTGTAAACACATACAGTGCATCTACTGCCTGATGATCCAATTATTAGTTTCATATGTTTTGGACTTGAAAAGTCAGGTATACTGCTCGATGCTTATGAAGGGGACACATAAGCAGGGTCAGTTCTACTGATACGGTCATCAAATGTAGTGAATGGGTCATATCAACAACAGGTTATTTATACTAGAAATACTGCTGGTAGCATTTATTATTGATTAAATCATCATATTAGTTTCTTTCACAAAGAAGATAAGTTCTCAGTTCTACTGATACAGTCATCAAATGTAGTGAATGGGTCATATCAAAAACAGGTTATTTATACTAGAAATACTGCTGGTAGCATTTATTACTGATTAAATCATCATATTAGTTTC
>NW_013787507.1:0-630 GCF_000517525.1 Limulus polyphemus
AAATTAGCGCTTAATGTTAAGAATGATGAGTTACAGTAGTTATACACGAATTAGAGCTTAATGTTAAGAATGATGAGTTACAGTAGTTATAATATACACGAATTAGCGCTTAATGTTAAGAATGATGAGTTACAGTAGTTATAATATACACGAATTAGCGCTTAATGTTAAGAATGCTGAGTTACAGTAGTTGTCAGAACTGAGTGGACCAGAGCCCCCCATCCTCAATACTGTGGTAAACACACACACACCTTTTAAACTTCGATCAGTTTACAACATCACCAATTTTAATTACGTTTTGGTCCGTAACGACTCACTATAAAAGGTTTAAAATATATTTGATAGTTGGAGAACAAGTAAAGAGATTAAGTTAGAAACAAACATGAAGAATCAGAGACTGTATACCCTCGCCTCGCCACACCGGATTATGTTCTTTATTTTTTATGTAGTATGATGAGGAGTCTCAACCTTAATTTGTCTATTAAATTTGGTAAAAATCCGATCACACTTTATAGAGTTATTAGCCCCAAAACCGCGAAAATGCCTTATCTCCCCATTATAAAAAAATGCTTCAAAGTGATCCAGAATCCGGATCACATTTGGGGAGGACTGTCCCATATTCACTTCCCA
>NW_013787508.1:0-632 GCF_000517525.1 Limulus polyphemus
ATATATTAAGAAACTAGCTGGAGTACCCGTCCCCTGGACGGAAGTTATGTAAATTTATGATTAATGAAAGGTTATCCTAGGACATGAAAATTTGCTTCCCCCTATATGTAATTTTAAGATACGCAAAAACGCCCATAAAAACTGCAAAGCACAAAATGTGAAACCGTAAACTTGCATGTATCTCCCCATGGACCTAATGAACCTCCACACCAAATTTAGTGAAGATCCATCCACAGGAGGTGAGGTAGTGGTAAAAAAAACTAAAAAATGCCCATAAAACCCGCAAAATGCTAAACTGAAAATTTGTATTTACACCCGCATGAACCTAATGAACCTCCATATAAATTTTGGTGAAAATTCATCCCCACCCTGCGAAGTGGTTATATGGACATACTACAGACAACAGACAGTACTATTATATTTATATAGATGTAATTAATAAAACGTGTCTAAATAGCCTTTAATAAATCTATATCAGTTTGTTTGTAATTAAGCACAATGCTACACAATGGGCTATATGTGTGCTCTGCTCACCACGGGTATCGAAACTCGAATTCTAGTGTTGTAAGTCCGCAGACATACCGCTGTGCCACTGGAGGGGGGGGGGGTTCTATATCAGTAATTTTATAATA
>NW_013787509.1:0-632 GCF_000517525.1 Limulus polyphemus
AGTTATACCATGAACACGATGAAGTTATTTAGTAGACTATGGTTAGTTATACCATGAACGCGATGAAGTTATTTGGTGACCAGGGATAGTTGTACCATGAACACGATGAAGTTATTTGGTGACCAGGGATAGTTATACCATGAACACGATGAAGTTATTTGGAGACCAGAGACAGTTGTACCATGAACATGATGAAGTTATTTGGTGACCAGGGATAGTTGTACCATGAACATGATGAAGTTATTTGGAGACCAGGGATGGTTGTACCATGAACATGATGAAGTTATTTGGTGACCAGGGATAGTTGTACCATGAACATGATGAAGTTATTTGGAGACTATGGTTAGTTATACCATGAACACGATGAAGTTATTTAGAGACTATGGTTAGTTATACCATGAACACGATGAAGTTATTTGGTGACCAGGGATAGTTGTACCATGAACACGATGAAGTTATTTGGTGACCAGGGATAGTTATACCATGAACACGATGAAGTTATTTGGAGACCAGAGACAGTTGTACCATGAACATGATGAAGTTATTTGGTGACCAGGGATAGTTGTACCATGAACATGATGAAGTTATTTGGAGACCAGGGATGGTTGTACCATGAACATGAATGAAGTTAT
>NW_013787510.1:0-632 GCF_000517525.1 Limulus polyphemus
GAACGAAGGCTATATGGGATCTATAGTTTATTGTAGACGAAGGCTATATGGGATCTATAGTTTATTGTGAACGAAGGCTATATGGGATCTATAGTTTATTGTGAACGAAGGCTATATGGGATCTATAGTTTATTGTGAACGAAGGCTATATGGGATCTATAGTTTATTGTGAACGAAGGCTACATGGGATCTATAGTTTATTGTGAACGAAGGCTATATGGGATCTATAGTTTATTGTGAACGAAGGCTACATGGGATCTATAGTTTATTGTGAACGAAGGCTACATGGGATATATAGTTTATTGTGAACGAAGGCTATATGGGATCTATAGTTTATTGTGAACGAAGGCTATATGGGATCTATAGTTTATTGTGAACGAAGGCTACATGGGATCTATAGTTTATTGTGAACGAAGGCTACATGGGATATATAGTTTATTGTGAACGAAGGCTATATGGGATCTATAGTTTATTGTGAACGAAGGCTATGTGGGATCTATAGTTTATTGTACATCCATCATACCTGGAGGTCTTTATGGAAAAGTTCATCGCACATATTGTCACATTTTAGCAGCCATTTTTACATTAAGCATGATGTTTTAAAGATATATATATATATATATTTGTTGTCG
>NW_013787511.1:0-632 GCF_000517525.1 Limulus polyphemus
CTCATCTTTAATCTTACTTGGTACAACTACTCCATAAACACCTAGGTGTAACTCTAGTTACCGAATTTGCAACCACCATACTCGTCTTTAGCGTTATTTGGTACAACAACTCCACGAATACCTAGGTGTAACTCTAGTTACCTAATTTATAACCACCATACTCATCGTTAGCCTTACTTGGTACAACAACTCCACGAACACTTAGGTATAACTCTCGTTACCGAGTTTATAACCACCATACTCATCTTTAGCCTTACTTGTTACAATTACTCCATGAACACCTAGGTGTAACTCTAGTTACCTAATTTATAACCACCATACTCATCGTTAGCCTTACTTGGTACAACAACTCCACGAACACCTAGGTGTAACTCTAATTACTTAATTTATAATCAACATACTCGTCTTTAGCATTACTTGGTACAACTACTCCATGCAAACCTAGTTAGCGCATGTGTAACCACCATACTTACCTTTAGCCCTTCTTGGTACAACAACTCCACGAACACCTAGGTGTAACTCTAGTTACCGAATTTATAAATACCATACTCATCTTTAGCCTTACTTGGTACAACTACTCCATGAACACCTAGGTGTAACTCTAGTTTCCGAATTTATAACCACCATACTCA
>NW_013787512.1:0-1832 GCF_000517525.1 Limulus polyphemus
AATATGTTTAAATATTTCCATACCTAGTAGTATTGATAGTAATGTGATTAAATAACTAGGCATGGGAATATTTAATAACATTACTATCAATACTACTAGGTATTAAAATATTTCATCACATTACTATCAATACTACTATGTATGTGAATATTTCATCACATTAATTGCATTACTATCAAAACTACTAGGTATGGAAATATTTAATCGCATTACTATTAATACTACTAGATATGTGAATATTTATTCCCATTACTATCAAAACTACTAGGTATGGAAATATTTAATCGCAATACTATAAATACAACTAGATATGTGAGTATTTCATCCCATTACTATAAATACTACTAGGTATGAAAATATTTAATCACATTACTATCAATACTAATAGGTATGAAAATATTTAATCACGTTACTATCAATACTACTACGTATGAAAATATTTAATAACATTACTATCAATACTACTAGGTATGGAAATATTTAATCACATTACTATCAATACTACTAGATATGTGTATATTTAATCACATTAATCGCATTACTATCAATACTGCTAGGTATGAAAATATATAATCACATTACTATCAATACTACAAGGTATGGAGATATTTAAACATATTACTATCAATACTACTAGGTATGGAAATAGTTAATCACATTACTATCATACTACTAGGTACAGAAATTTAATCACATTACTATCAATACTCATTTTCATACCTAGCAGTATTGATAGTAATATGATTAAATATTTTCATACCTAGTAGTATTGATAGTAATGTTATTAAATATTTTCATACCTAGTAGTATTGATAGTAAGGTGATTAAATATTTTCATACCTAGTGGTATTGATAGTAATGTGATTAAATATTTTCATACCTAGTAGTATTTATAGTAATGGGGTGAAGTATTCACATATCTAGTAGTATTTATAGTAATGCAATTAAATATTTCCATACCTAGTAGTATTGATAGTAATGTGATTAAATATTCCCATACCTAGTTGTATTGATAGTAATGTTAGTATATATTTTCATACCTGGTCACATTACTATCAATACTATGTTTTCATACATAGTAGTATTGATAGTAATCTGATGAAATATTTCCATACCTAGCAGTATTGTTAGTAATGTGATTGAATATTTCCATACCTAGTATTATTTATAGTAATGCGATTAAATATTTTCATACCTAGTAGTATGGACAGTAATGTGATTGAATATTTTCATACCTATCAGTATTGTTAGTAATGTGATTGAATATTTCCATACCTAGTATTATTTATAGTAATGCGATTAAATATTTTCATACCTAGTAGTATGGACACTAATGTGATTAAGTATTTTCATACCTAGTAGTATGGACAGTAATGTGATTAAATATTTTCATACCTAGTAGTATTGATAGTAATGTGATTAAATATTTCAATACCTAGTAGTATTGGTAGTAATGTGATTCAATATTCCCATACCTAGTAGTTTTGATAGTAATCTGATGAAATATTTTCATACCTAGTAGTATTGATACTAATGTTATTAAATATTTTCATACCTAGTAGTATTGATAGTAATGTTATTAAATATTCCCATGCCTAGTAGTAGTGATAGTAATGTGATTAAATATTTTCATACTTTGTAGTATTGATAGTGATGTGATTAAATATTCCCATGCCTAGTAGTATTGATATTAATATGTTTAAATATTTCCATACCTAGTAGTATTGATAGTAATGTGATTAAATATTTTCATACCTAGTAGTATTGATAGTAATGTGATTCAATATTTCCATACCTAGTATTATTTATAGTAATGCGATTAAATATTTTCA
>NW_013787513.1:0-633 GCF_000517525.1 Limulus polyphemus
TTTATGTTCTTATTGACAGGACACAGTATTGTTAAATCTTGTGTCTTCTTATTGACAGTACACAGTATTGATAAATCTTGTATCTTCTTATTGACAGGACACAGTATTGTTAAATCTTGAGTCTTCTAATTGACAGTACACAGTGTTGATAAATCCTGTATCTTCTTATTGACAGGATACGGTATTTTTAAATTTTTTGTCTTATTGACAGTACACAGTATCGTTATATCTTGTGTCTTCTTATTGACAGTACAGAGTATTGATAAATCCTGTATCTTCTTATTGACAGGACACAGTATTGATAAATCCTGTATCTTCTTATTGACAGGACACAGTATTGTTAAATCTTGTGTTTTCTTTTTGACAGTACACAGTATTGATAATTCTTGTATCTTCTTATTGACAGGACACAGTATTGTTAAATCTTGTGTCTTCTTATTAACAGTACACAGTATCGTTAAATCTTGTGTCTTCTTATTGACAGTACACAGTATTGATAAATCCTTTTTCTTCTTATTGACAGGACACAGTATTTTTAAATTATGTTTCTTCTTATTGAATGTACACAGTATTGATAAATTTTGTATCTTCTTATTGATAGGACACAGTATTGATAAATCCTGTATCTTCTTA
>NW_013787514.1:0-924 GCF_000517525.1 Limulus polyphemus
ACCGCCTTTTGAATTATGTCTACTCTGAATGAACAAAATTTATATTTTTTTATAATAATACTCTTTGTTAATGTTATAATGTCTGAATTTTGAATTTTCTACCGAAATAAACACTAGCCGTTATTCTTCTATTAATTGTGCTTCAAAAAAGCACTGTTTTTCAAGTTTTAAAAAATTGCTATTTTCACCGATACTCCCAAGGCTATAGCCTTCACTTTTTGCTAAAATTTTGAAAAAATTATTTTTCTTCATATTTCAATACAAAGATGACCTTGACGTGCACTATTCAGGATAGACATCCTTTCGTGGAAATTACCAATATTTACTCCATAATCCTATATCAAAATATGCGAGCTTCGATTTTTCTTTTTTTCTTCCTTCAGGTATAATTAACAAAAGAAGGGCTTTAAATATAAGATTATTCAACCCAAATCACCCCCATCTAACAGATCATGACGTCTTATTACAAAATAAACACCGCCTTTTGAATTATGTCTACTCTGAATGAAGAAAAGTTCTATTTTATTTTTCTTTGGATGCGAATAATACTTTTTCGTGAATGTTATAATGTCTCAATTTTGAATTTTCTGCCGAAATAAACACTAGCCGTTATTCTTCTATTAATTGTGCTTCAAAAAAGCACTTTTTTCAAGTTTAAAAAATTGCTATTTTCACCGAAAATTATTTTTCTTCATATTTCAATACAAAGAATGTCTTGATGTTCACTATTCAGGATGGACATCCTCTCATGGAAATTTCCAATATTTATTCCATAATCCTATATAAAAATATGCGAGTTTTCATTTTTCTTTTTTTTCCCTTCAGGTATAATAAACAAAAGAAGGGCTTTAAATATAAGATTATTCAACCCAAATCACCCCCATCTAACAGATCATGACGTCTTTTTACAAAATAAACCCTACC
>NW_013787515.1:0-632 GCF_000517525.1 Limulus polyphemus
TTCCAATCGAAGCATTGCAATGATAGATTTGAAAAATCTGATTAATGCTTCAAAAGTTTTAGAATTGTTGAATATGAAATAGTGGTCTATGAAAAAGTGGTGGAATGTGGATTGGGAATTCTCCAGATTTAAATTCACAGAAGAAATGTTGGAAACTTTGCCTGAATGCAAGAGACACGAGACTCAAACGTGAAACCTTGATTCGTGTTCTCACTGATGTGTTCACAGAGACAGCCACAAAAACAGACATGTTTGTTGCATTGCTGAAATCTTTTGCAAATTTATTAAAACTCATGTGTGATTGAAATAAAATCTTAATTTACTTTGTTATACTCTCATAGAAAAAAAGTTTGATTTATTTTGCAACACCCCTTGTCCCCCCCCATGTTATCAGGTTTCCTGATTCCTCCCCCTTGTCTGGATTACTGTTCCCTGGTGCTCATCTCCAAAGTAGGTGGGCATGGTCAATCAGTAGGAGGCTTCAGGACATTGGTCTATGAATGAAAGGTCTTTCCATGTTAACACCCTAGCACTTTCAGCAGTCTAACGTGCTTTATTTCACTTTCTTCCTCTTGTCTGTATTTGACTAATCATGTTTCATTCTAAATATTTGATGGTGGTGGCTTATAACA
>NW_013787516.1:0-1166 GCF_000517525.1 Limulus polyphemus
GATACCCGTGGTGGGTAGAGCACAAATAGCCCTTTGTGTAGCCTTGTGTTTAACTACAAATAATGTCTATCATTGACAATATCAAATGATAAGTTTGCTAATATATGAAACAAATTATTGTTTCAATCTTCACACTTTTCTCTTCTAAATATCATCACGTTACTCACAAAGACAGTACATAATAAATATGGATATGCCAATATACAATGACAAGGTGGTGTGGCTCTCTCCCTAAAGTTTTACAGATGAAAACACACTCTGTAAAACTTATACTGTCTTTGACTTTTAATGACAAACCTTCAACAGTGAGATCCAACACACACAACATCACACACCATGTAGTTCTCATTGTTACAGATTCAGTTGAGCAGTTGAGATTTACCATACTAATAATTACCGGAATCTCAAACCGTATTATCTATGGGATTTTTGAGTCCTTTTTTAACTCAACATAAAGTAGCTTAAATTAATTTAAGTATGTGAATAATATTATGGTACTGCACTAAATTTAGTGTTTGATATAATACAGCGGACCAACTGTTTAATGTTTATATTAAAAATCTTTTCACCAAAGGTTAAACTGAAAATATAATCTGTGACCTAGAGGCCTAATAAGACCAATCAAAGAATGTACGAGGCCTCTGTGTCTTGTATGTAGATTATTTAAAATTGAACACAACGATTGGGCATTAACCAATACATTTGCGTTTCTGTTTTGTTAGTCTACAATGAACGTTTCGTATTCAACATGAGTTTTTTTTAACAATGCAATTAACAAAATAAATTACATTTTTAAGAATTGAATATTCAGTATTACTCAAAGAACTTCTGTTTCTTTAAGCGCCGTATTAGGGGACGTTACACAAAACTGATTCACTATTGACTACTACTTCAAAATTGCAATTTTGAATAAAAACTGTGTTCTTTACTCTAAAAATAAGAAATATTGGTGTAATAAATATATATATATATATCAGCATTTTTATACATATGTTTATAGAGCTTTAAAAATATGTTCAAGACGGGAAGATTTAAATAACGAATTGTTATTAATTAAGTATATAGCTATTGATAGAGGATTTGATCCAAATATAGTAGACAAAGTATTTAAGAAATTTAACAAAAATGCAAATTCAGTTTAAAATACCACATTAAAATGTGTTTAT
>NW_013787517.1:0-806 GCF_000517525.1 Limulus polyphemus
GGAGTCTGTAACGAATTTGTTATTATGTACGTATTTTAATATCAACGTTTGTTTGATTTAATTTATATTTAGAAACATACATGTCTTATACTGTTAAATATGTATTGTGAAATTCCCACCTATTCTCCAAAGTTGTAGAAGATTCTCGAGAGTAAGAATCAACAAAATGTAAGTAAATGCTTGTGTTAGAGCCAGTATTCTTACGTAAAACTGAAATTTCTAAAAAACCTCCACATGCCTATAAATATAACCAATGCTCAGTGCCAAAAAGAGAGTATCTATTATTAGTTCGCTATAGTCAGTGTGCTATAAACTTTCGAAACTGTAACTGTGATTATTATAACACTTATCAATCAGAAAACTTCAGATATTTGAGTAGGAAACTTTACAACATTCGAACATTACAAATCATTTAACTTCAGTGGATTCTCATCTGACATCAGTATTTTTACAAAAACATTATATAAATTCATCATGGAAAACTCAACGTGTGTGGCCAATAAATAACAAAGGACAAAGCTAACTAGTTTCCTGTCAAGTGAATTATACCTTAGTCAACTCGTAATCGACTCACTCATCGTAGCTAGCTAGCTTCCCAACAAGTGAATAATACCTTAGTCAACTCATAATTGAAACTCACTCATTGTAGCTAGCTAGCTTCCCAACAAGTGAATTATACCTTAGTCAAATCAACTCACTCATCGTGAACCCTCAATAAGATATCAAAGTATTTCCAGACTAAAATGAAAACTTTATATTGCTTGTAATACTTTTGTTTATAAATCATTGTTTGTAATAACTGTTAT
>NW_013787518.1:0-630 GCF_000517525.1 Limulus polyphemus
CCACAATAACTGAATAGTGAAGGATGGGTTTTTCTTAACCTTGGCCACAATAACTGAATAGTGAAGAACGGGTTTTTCTTAACCTTGGCCACGTTACGGAATAGTGAAGAACGGGTTTTTCTTAACCTTGGCCACGTTACGGAATAGTGAAGAACGGGTTTTTCTTAACCTTGGCCACAATAACGGAATAGTGAAGAAATTGTTTGTAACAAAGGGGACTTTACGAATCACATGTTATAACTACGTTCATGTGTTATCAGTCATATAGAAATCACATGTTATAACTACGTTCATGTGTTATCAGTGAGTGATCTTTGAATAGGAGCGATAGATCTTGTACAGATTCTCCATGACGCTTTATCTGTTATCTCAGGGCCTACTTAACGCTTTTCACTATTCATTAGGCTTAGCACATATGATCATGTTTCTCAACGAATAGGTTACACAATTGTTATACATATACAATAACTCACAACTAAAATCAAATATATTATAATAAAACATGTCCGTGACTACTGGTGTTTATTTCGGTTAATTAAACTAAAGGTATTACTTTGATTGTAACAGTTATATTACAATAAAACGATACAAAACACGTCCGTGATTACTGGTGTTTATTTCAGTTAATTA
>NW_013787519.1:0-632 GCF_000517525.1 Limulus polyphemus
AGTCATCTTGGCGCTATTACAAAACTTTGTCCAATTCCTGTCCCAGTGTCTAATTGTACTTTTCTACCATCCCATCAGACTGTGGGTAAAGTAGCGTTGTCCTGGTCTTTCGTATGCCAAACAATTTGCAGCATTCATGGAACACAGCTGATTCCAAGTTACGGCCTTGATCCGAATGCAGTTCGTATGGCATACCAAACTTGAAGAAGAAATCACTAATAGCCGAAGCTACAGTTGTAGCTTCCTGATTTGGTATTGTATATGCCTCAGGCCACTTGGTGAAATAATCCATCACCACACAAATGTACCTGTTTCCAGCACGAGTTTGGGATAAAGGACCAACAATGTCGATGGTTACTCTTTTCATTGGTGCACCAACTTGATATAACTTCATTGGAGCACGTCCCTTATGCTTGGGTCCCTTTTTAGCACAACATGTATTGCAGGTCTCACACCATTCTTCCACATCTTGCCTCATACCTATCCAGTAAAATCTCTTCCGTAGGTGACTCAATGTCTTCTTAACTCCAAGATGTCTTCCTGTTAAACTATCATGAGATTGATGCAGCACAACTTCCCGTAACTTTCTCGGTATAACTGTTTGCCAGGTCGTCACTTTCCTATCTCCGAAC
>NW_013787520.1:0-634 GCF_000517525.1 Limulus polyphemus
GTTCGCCCACGCCTTTCTACTTTGGAACAATTTCTCAAATTGTCTGACTCACTTTCCAATCATTTCAACACTCGAAGACCCTCCTGCATGCTCCTGTTTGATTTTTGGCGTGCTTTTTACTCAGTTTGGCATCAAGGTTTACTTCACAAATCTTCTCATATCCTCTTTTCTACACAGGCGGTGTGCCACTATATCGATTGATGTGATTTTCTCTCGCACTTTCACACTACATGCTGGAGTCCCACAAGGTTTTGTGTTGTCTCCCCTTCTGTACATTCTCTATGTTGCTGAAAGGCCTTGTCCCCAGCCTCCTCTTCAGTTGTTTCAATATGCTGATGACTCAGCTTTGGTAGCTCATTGTTCCACGATGTCAACTCTGAACAAACTACTCCAGGCTGCTGTGAATTCTTTTTTGTCTTGGTGTCACTGCTGGCGGCTATCTCTCAATGTTCCTAAGACACAAGCTATTCTTTTTGGTCCAACTCATCATAAGTTTCGCCCTTGCTGTGATCCATCTCTATTTGATGTTCGGGATGACAATGTCCCGATCCTCCTTTCCGACTCCGTGACCTATCTAGGCATAGTCTTTGATAGGCATCTTACTTGGAGGCCATACCTATATGCCCTTTCTGCT
>NW_013787521.1:0-650 GCF_000517525.1 Limulus polyphemus
CTGAACTTGATCCTGCCTTCGTCTGTCTTCCATCAATAGACGATTGTGTGGTGGCAGTGACTGACTGTATTGTCCGGGCGGCTGTTTATTCTATTCCTAAGACCTCGACACGTTTTCAAGGTATCCTCGTCCATGGTGGAGTCCTGCCTGCCAGAAGGCACAGAAGGCTCAAAAACGGGCCTGGGATACCTTTCGACGGTATCCCACTCTTTCTAACCGCATTGTTTATCAGCGGGCCCATGCCCATGCTCGGCAGGTTCGACGTCAAAGACAAAAGGATTCTTGGATATAGTTCACTACTAGCATCTCTTCAACCACCAATTCCAAAACTGTACGGGACAAGATTCGGAGAGTCACTGGGAGGTATGCTTCCCATCTTTCCATCTTGCTCTCCAATGGCCAGGAAGTTGCTGATGTCCTGAGCATTGCTGATGCTCTCGGCCAGAGCTTTTCTCGTGCATCTAGCAGTTCTGTTTGTTCCCCTGCCTTCTTGGCCATAAAGTCTCGGGCAGAGCGATCGCCTCTTTCTTTTCGGGCCGATCGTCTCTATTATTATAATCGCCCTTTACAGTGGTGGAACTCAAACTTGCTCTTCATTGATCTGGCAGTACATCGGTCGGACCTGATGATATGCTCATTATGAGATGTTG
>NW_013787522.1:0-1111 GCF_000517525.1 Limulus polyphemus
GAAACCACTTAATCACATCAGGACGTCCAGCGACTTGTGGAGTAAATAAGGGAACTACAGAAACCACATAATCACATCAGGACGTCCAGAGACTTGTTGATGAATAAACGGGACTGCAAGAACCACTTAACCACAAAAGGACGTCTAAGCTATTGTAATGGAATCATTGTGGTATTCTTCTTCCTGGTTCCTAAAATGTTGTTTCGTATGAACTGTTCAACAAGTTCGAGTCCCTTTTATTTGTTAATACAAAGAAATGAAGGTCTCAGTAATCTCGTCTATTTCTATGTTCGAGGCAAGTCTCAGTGGCTCAGCGGTAAGCCAGAAGGCTTATAACATTAAAAATCGGGTTTTGATACTCGTAGTGGGCAGAACACGAATAGCACTTTTTATAGACTTTGTGCTCAACAGCAAACAAACCAATCCTTACAGCAATTGATAACTTGGCCAAACAATATACCAAACAAACCAATTCTTACAGTAGTTGATCACTTGGCCAAAACTTTGTTCTTATTCCCATGCAGCGATTTGTTATTTAGCCGAAGCAGAAAACATATTCCTCTTTTGGTTGTCATATATATTATTTTTACAGACATTTTAACTAGTTGCTTGTAACAGTGTTTGTTTGGTATGCGTGTTCTTTTTTAGTTTTATTTAGCAAGACGTTTTATATCCTTCCATAGTCCTGCTGCTTTCAGTCTCGTTTACAAACTCCGAGAACGGAAAGTTTTGCGACCGGCTTCGGCATCTACTATTTAGGAACACGAACCTCAACACTGACGTCACAGTGGAACTTTCTAGAATGTCAGATAGTGCTATTCTTCCCAGTCACTGACTCATGCAACCAAAACGAATTATAGAAATAAAAGACAATGTAGCTGTGTATCTGTTCCTTATACGTGACACAGTGATACAGGATGACATGAGGAAGGTCATGGGAGGTTGGATCCCCCTCTAGTTTCATATCGAGAAACTACCAATGTTGTATATCCC
This sequence comes from Limulus polyphemus, assembly GCF_000517525.1. Taxonomy (NCBI): domain Eukaryota; kingdom Metazoa; phylum Arthropoda; class Merostomata; order Xiphosura; family Limulidae; genus Limulus; species Limulus polyphemus. Next base: position 994 of record NW_013787522.1, read on the forward strand.
TCAGCATTAGAATGAACTATGTAACCACTGTTGTTAGAATCCTTGAAAACAGTATGTCTTTCTTTTAAGTATTGGTATCTTTATGTATTTTATTGCACTTTTAATGTTTATTATGTTA
>NW_013787523.1:0-633 GCF_000517525.1 Limulus polyphemus
AGAAAAGTGTTGCTAAGCTAAAAGAGGATGACCTAATAAATATTTTAACACACAGGGATATTGGATATATGAAGTATGATACAACAGGCTCAGCAGTTGTAACACATGCACATCACACAGAGATTGTTAACGTTGGAGCACATGAATTTCAACATAAAGAAGGTCCATTTGATGCCAAAGATGGGCGTTCTATGACTGCATTTTGGTTCAAACGATGCCTTCTGAATGGACAAGAGGTCATTCATTCCTGGTTGGTGTATTCACCTCTACTTAAAGCAGCATAGTACTTTTGTCATCTTCTTTTTTCATCTAAATGTATGACATCCAATAGTCGGTCTGCTTTCAAAACACAGGGTGGATTCTCTAAGAGGAAAATAATTGAAAAGTTAAATGCCCATGAAAATAGTGACAGTCATAATGAGTCATTTGCTGCTTGGAAAGAAACTTAGTGCCAAATTCATCTTCAAAGTGGCATTGATGAAGAGCTGCAAATGCAAATTCTGCAAGAAAAAAAATAATGGAGAGATGTACTGCGACGGTTGCTGGATTGTACACAATATTTAGATTCTCAGAATCTTGCATTTCGTGGTCATACTGAGGGTATAACCTCAAACAAAACCCTGGAAATTTCCT
>NW_013787524.1:0-631 GCF_000517525.1 Limulus polyphemus
CTACTCGAAACAAACAAACAAGCAGATAGGTAACAAATTTGTGTCAGAGAGTGGGAAGGGAAAAAAAATGGAAACGAGAAATGGCAAATCAAACTTCGACTTAGCAGATTTGATGGCAGCAATACAAGAACAGCAAAAGAAACAAGAAGAGAGAGGCTATAGCAGTGGTTGGAGGAGAAAGAAAATAAACAAGAAGTGAGATTAAAGCAGTGGTTGGAGGAAAAAGAAAAGAAACAAAAAAAACGAGAAAATAAACAAGAAGAGAGGCTACAGCAGTGGTTGGAGGAGAAAGAAAATAAACAAAATGAAAGACTACAGCAGTGGTTGGAGGAGAAAGGAAATAAACAAGAAGTGAGACTACAGCAGTGAAAAGAAAACCAGCACCAGTGGCAACTGGAACAAGAAGGAAACAAGAAGAACGTGAAAAGAAACAGTAAGAGAGTCTCCAACAGTTACAGGAAAGTCGGCAACAGTGGCAAGAAGTAAAAGGAGAGAGAGTACAACATCAGCATGAAGTACAAATGGAAAAGATTAGTAAATTTTAAAGTGAATTAAATACATTAAAGGATGATTCACTGTCTTTTACACAAGGAGAATATATTAGCCATGGACCTAATCAGCCCCAGACAAC
>NW_013787525.1:0-632 GCF_000517525.1 Limulus polyphemus
AGCTGCTGGCTCTGGTAAGGGGCTTGCCATTGTCTGGGGCTGATTAAGTCGATGGTCAACGTATCCTCCTTGTGTTAAAGACAAGAGATCGTCCTTTAACGTATCTAATTCGTCTTTTAAATTTATTAATGTTTTCCATTTGTACTTCTTGTTTCCTTTCTTGTTCCAGTTGCCACTGCTGTAGTCTCTCTTCTTGTTTCTTTTCTCGTTCTTGTTTATTTTCTTTCTCCTCCAGCAACTGCTGTAATTTCTCTTCTTGTTTATTTTGTTGTTCGAGCTGCCACTGTTGCAGGTTTTCTTGCCACTGCTGTAATCTTTCTTCTTGTTTCTTTTCTTTTTCCTCCAACAACTGCTGTAATCTTTCTTCTTGTTTATTTTGCAGTTCGAGCTGCCACTGTTGCAGGTTTTCTTGCAACTGTTGTTGTCTCTCTTCTTGTTTCTTTTCTTTTTCCTCAAACAACTGCTGTAATTTCTCTTCTCGTTCTTTTTGTTTCTTTTCTTGTTTTTGTATTGCTGCCATCAAGACTGCTAAGCTGTAGTTTGATTTTCCGCCTCTCGTTTCCATTTTTCTTCTCTTTTTTTTCTATCCCACTCTCTGACACCAATTTGTTAAGTCTCCGTTTGTTAATTAA
>NW_013787526.1:0-629 GCF_000517525.1 Limulus polyphemus
AGACGTTTTCAAGTTTGAATGCACTTGATGATGAATATCATCCATCGTTTCAGATAACACTTTCACGAACTCTGACACATTTTCAGACAACTTTTCATAAGGTAGGCGTCCTGTTATCAGATCAACTGGCAACCGAAGTTACAAACAAAACATCAGCTTTGCTGGAGTGTATCTGGTGGCTTCATGATCTGCTGTTCTATAGGCCATCAACAGTGGAAGGAGTAAGACATACCAGTCATTTTGGCAGCTATTACAAAACTTTGCCAATTCCTGTTCAAGTGTCCAATTGTGCTTCTCTACCATCCCATCAGGCTGTGGGTGAAGTGGCGTTGTCCTGGTCTTTCGTATGCCAAACAACTTGCACCATTCATGGAACACAGCTGATTCAAAGTTACAGCTTTGATCTGAATGCAGTTCGTATGGCACACCAAAACTGAAAAATAAATCACAAAAAGCTGAAGCTACAGTTGAAGCTTCCTGATTTGGTTTTGCATATGCCTCAGGCCACTTGGTGAAATAATTCATCACCACACAAATGTACTTGTTTCCAGCACGAGACTGGGGCAAATGGCCAGCAATATCAACAGCTACTCTTTCCATTGGTGTGGCAACTTGATATAACTTCATTG
>NW_013787527.1:0-1166 GCF_000517525.1 Limulus polyphemus
CTGAGGGTTTAGTGAATTAAGTCGTTACTGCACAGGACTTTCTTTAGGCTGAGGGTTTATGAATTAAGTTGTTACTGCACAGGATTTTCTTTAGGCTGAGGGTTTAGTGAATTGAGTTTTTACTGCACAGGACTTTCTTTAGGCTGAGGGTTTAGTGAATTAAGTCGTTACTGCACGGGATTTTCTTTAGGCTGAGGTTTTAGTGAATTAAGTCGTTACTGCACAGGATTTTCTTTAGGCTGAGGGTTTAGTGAATAAGTTTTTACTTCACAGGATTTTCTTTAGGATGGGGTTTAATGAATTAAGTCGTTAATGCACAGGATTTTCGCGCTAAATTACATTGGGCTTTTTTACAAGTCTACAATTCTCAACTGATGGACTAGAGGGTAAGCAGATAGACAAAACCACCGAAAGCCGACTCTTCGCTACTTTTTCTGACTTAATAATGGGATTTAACTGTTACTCTTATAGGGCTCATACATCTCAAAAGCATGGACCACCTTTGTGCAGCAACGGGATACGAAAAATAAACTCTCGGATTCGCAGTCTGAACACACTATCCACTATATCTGTATGATATCCCGAAATAAGTTATTTCAGTGTTACTCTTCTTGTTCAACGAGAAAAACTAAGTAGGCCTAATGAAAGTCAGTGATAATGTACCAGTACATATTCTATTTCCATATGTTCAACAAGGTCAACTAAGTAGGCCTAATGAAAGTCAGTGATAATGTTCCAGAACATATTCTACTTCCACATGTTCAACAAAGTCAACTAAGTAGGCCTAATGAAAGACAGTGATAATGTTCCAGTACATATTCTACTTCCACATGTTCAACAAAGTCAACTAAGTAGGCCTAAAGAAAGTCAGTAATAATGTTCCAGTACATATTCTACTTCCACATGTTCAACAAAGTCAAGTAGGCCTAATGAAAGTCAGTAATAATGTTCCAGTACATATTCTACTTGCATATAAAAATTTTAGTTACATTTTCTGACGAAGATGGAGTAGAAGACGAAACAATCCTCGTTAGGTTTCTGATAAAACGAAAAGTAAACAAATCTAGAAAGAGAAATTCAGATACGTTGCTTACAAGTAAAGAAAAATTTTTAAAAAAAGGAAGTAAATGTAGGGATGGCTAATATCAATCCTTCAAAAACATTGC
>NW_013787528.1:0-695 GCF_000517525.1 Limulus polyphemus
TTTAAGTAAACAATACTATATTCGGTAAAAAGTGGTATTTTCAGCTTATGTAAACAATGCTATCTTCAGGAAACAGTGGTATATTCAGTAAACAATACTATATTCAGTAAACAGTGGCATTTTCAGTAAACAGTGGCATTTTCAGTAAACAATACTATATTCAGTAAACAGTGGCATTTTCAGTAAACAGTGGCATTTTCAGTTTAAGTAAACAATACTATATTCAGTAAACAGTGGTATATTCAATAAACAATACTATATTCAGTAAACAGTAGTATTTTCAGCTTATGTAAACAATACTATATTCAGTAAACAATGGTATTGTCAGTTTAAGTAAACAATACTATATTCAGTAAATAATGGTATTTTCAGTAAACAATACTATATTCAGTAAACAGTGGTATTTTCATACATACACAGACATACTTAATGCAGGACAACTTTTCTGGTCTTAACTGCTGCAAAGTTATTAATTACTTGGTCAAAGTTGAGCTTTTATAGAGTTTCCCTTTCTGTGGAGGGCCAGATCACGGATAAGTAAACAATACTATAGTAATCAAACAGTAGTATTTTCTGTAAATAGCGGCGTAATCCCCCTTGCAAACATTAGTTTTAAGTAAACAATATTCTGTTTTGTTATAGACGTGCAGAGGTTTTTCTGTAACCAGCTCCCACTTTCAGTCTGTAAAGTGGGA
>NW_013787529.1:0-632 GCF_000517525.1 Limulus polyphemus
CACGCGTGCCGAAAACTGTCGATCTCGTGCACCATTTCGAGACTATGACAGCCATTCACTTCAGATTCAGTAATACGAGTTCTGCAGGACACTTTTCGTTCCATCGAGCCGGAACTACTCGCGTCTACTGTGAGATCTCAAGTCGGTGCCTACCTTAGGCGGACATCTAAACCCACACCTACCAACATACAATAAAGGGGATGCATTTTCCGATGGTTCGGCTTCATTTCCCAGACCTCGTTGCACCAGCAGTGGGAACAGAAAAGTCTTCGTTCAGAAGACAACGTTGATCGCACGGACCAACTTTTCAATGTGCAGTACAACGCACTCACGTGTTTTACGCTGCTCGTGCAGAGCATGCACCGGACCTGGAAACTGGTATATGTATGCCAATTTGTCGTCAGTTTGGGTAAATTTCCCTCATGAACCACAACTCTCCTCGCAACGACCTTCAACACCGTACAATACTATAACGCCTCGTAAGGCGCAGTGAGCCGCACGGACCCACGGTAGGACACGCTGGATTTCGAAAGCTCGTGCAAAGCTTCTTACAGAACCAGGTCACTGTATTTTGCCACCGTGACCTCTCCAACTAAGGCACGTTAATACCGCCGTCCCTGGTGGTGTCGAAC
>NW_013787530.1:0-1709 GCF_000517525.1 Limulus polyphemus
AGGCCTGGATCCCCCCCCCCCCATTTTAAAAATAAAATCAAAATAATTGCAAAAATTAGATCTTTGAGGAGGATTGAATGTAGAGAAATTTCATATTAAATTCAAGAAATAAAAAGCAATAACAACAACATCTAGCAAACATTATAACAAATCTAAATAACCTATTTAACTCCTACCAGGGAAGTCCCGCATATTTCTCGTTTATGTTCAGAATCATCGCGCCACCCCGTTTTCAAAATCCCGGATCCGCCACTGATTTGGGATTATTTTTTTCTTATGATCAATGGGAAATGCCCACGAGTTGGCGGTGGGTGGTGATAACTAGCTGCCTTTCCTCAAGTCTTACACTGCTAAATTAGGGAGGGCTAGCGCAGATAGCCCTCGTGTAGCATTGCGCGAAATTCAAAAACAAACAAACAAACTTATGATCAATGGAGTCACAGACAAATTGTCTGGTTAACTGTCTCTGTTCTTTTATGAGATTGTTTTCTATATTAATTTCAGGTCCGGGGTAAGTGTCCTTGTGAGATTAAAGGTTCTTGTAAGTCGACGTATCTTTAAAACTTATTAATTTTATATGTTTATTTAATTTCCAAGCGCATATATATTTTTTTCTTTTTTGTGGCTTTTTCAATTGCATCAGTGAATTCATCGCCAATAGTTATCTAAAGAATCAGGGGACTAGATGATGTGTGTACTGGGGTAGAAAACTGTCAAGGCTAGTTTGAAATGGTTTCCAGTTAATTTTGTCAAAGTTGTATACTGAGTTGGAACAGTTATATAGCTTTATCGATGGGTTTATTTTAAATTGCCTGTAAACAGGGTTATGATCACCTCCAATGTTTACATGTACTGTAAAGTTTTGACACAGGGTAATAAATGACTAGATGTGATAACGAAGAATAATAAATGTCGTGAGATATCCTAGTGGGTTTGTTATTATTGATGATGAAGAGACTGTTCAGGTTTGTAAATGATTGCAGAATGAGACCGTTTTGATTGTTAATTTTTCAGTTCAAATCTGTGTGTATTAATTCAAATTCTCCATTAATAATGAACTTTGGAGGCTAATTATGTGTAGTTGTGATCGTGTATAGTAGTATTTCTTTGCTTGTTTAGGGAAAGAGTTACATATCACGTGTTGGTGAAATAGTGGGTGGGTGGCTAATGTCCTTTTTATAGAGAAATTCTATTACACAAACTGCATGCTGAACATTCTTATTATCGCGATGGGAAATTGCTTAATTTCCGAGCGACTCTAGTTTTAAATCCGAAATCCATACTAATTAGAATGGGTCAATACGACTATAGGGGGAAATTCCACCACGACGAAATTGAAAACAATCCATTCCATTCCAGTACAGAACTGATGAGTAATTCACCATAGAGCCTGAAACATCGTCTAGAAAAGAAGTGACATCAGCAGTCCATAAGAAACTCAGTTCAGATATAAACATCTAATGAAAAACACCTTAGGTGTGAAAAATGAATTGAGCGTGCGACTTAAAGGAGTGAAATCAAAATTGGCGGCCAAACTGGTAGCTACACTTATAGCATTGATGATAATTTTAGAGCAAATATTCATTCAGGCGGTGTTTTTTGTTGAATTTGGGACATGGTGGTTGGTAAAATAAAATACGCGGCTTACCTAAGTCAAACAAATGAATATTTGCTGTAATATTCTTATCAATACCAGATTGGCCGCCAAG
>NW_013787531.1:0-686 GCF_000517525.1 Limulus polyphemus
TTGTCAGTAACTCAACAATACAGTGGAAGGGTTTCTCAGTTCATTTTGTCCTGTCAGTAACACAATAGCACAGCGATAGACTTTCTCATTTCAGTTTGTCCTGTCAGTAACACAATAACACAGCGGTAGAGTTTCTCAGTTCACTTTGTCCTGTCAGTAACTCAACAACACAGTAGTAGAGTTTCTCAGTTCTCTTGGTCCTATCAGTAACACAGCAACACGGTTTTATGGTTGTTTGTCCGGTCAGTAACTCAACAACTGAGTCGTAGAATTTCTCAGTTCTCCATGTCCTGTCAGTAACACAACAACACAGTTGTATGGTATTTTCTCAGTTCCCTTTGTCCTTTCAGTAACTCCACAACGCAGTGACAGGGTTTCTCAGTTCTCTATGTCCTCTCAATATCACAGCAACACAGATTTATGGTTGTTTGTCAGTTTCTTTTGTCCTGTCAGTAACTCAACAACACAGTGGTAAAATTTCTCAGTTCCCTTTGTCCTTTCAGTAACTCAACAACACAGTGGTAGAGTTTCTCAGTTCTCTATGTCCTGTCAGTAACACAGCAACACAGTTTTATGGTTGTTTGTCAATTCTCTTTTACCTGTCAGTAACACAGCAACACAGTTTTATGGTTGTTTGTCAGTTCCCTTTGTCCTGTCAGTAACTCAACAACACAGTGGTTCGGTTT
>NW_013787532.1:0-631 GCF_000517525.1 Limulus polyphemus
TAAGTGTTTGTTTAGTATACTGGAATAATTCAGACCATTTAGTTGGCATTATTACCTCGTCTGTCTATTGATATATGATTTGGATACAGAGGAAAGGATTTGGACGTAATTTGTGCACGTGATATAACGTGTGTTATATGAATAAATGTGTTTCATATTACAGAAAAAGAAGATTTTTGTTTATTATATTCAGCTCATGAAGAATAAATGAAATGTCAAGCACAATATGTATTTATAAAGTTATAAAGTTTTCTAAAAAAATAATTCCTACGACCAGACGTGATTCGAACCTACTCAACATTCCGTCAAGTTCAATCCTTAAAAACTAATAAACTAAATCCTGAGAATGAATGGGATTCGAAATTCTCAATATTCCTGCCAAGCTCGGACCTTTATAATTAATAATAATCAATCAACCTGAGAATGAATGATATTTTTACTTAATAAATAGGCTTACTAAATTCCATCTGAAATCTATAATAATAAAAGGACGTATCTATGGGTCTGTGTATGTGTGACCGCCATAACTCCAAGAGGAAAGGAGCTAGAAACCTGAAAATTTGCACACATACTAAATGGACCCTGAGGGTGTGCACCTGGGTATTATTAATTATCTATGTGCGCGTGCGCA
>NW_013787533.1:0-632 GCF_000517525.1 Limulus polyphemus
AACTCTGGTTACCGAATTTATAACCCCCATACTCATCTTTAGCGTTATTTGGTACAACAACTCCACGAACACCTCGGTGTAACTCTAGTTACCGAATTTATAACCACCATATTCATCTTTAGCCTTACTTGGTACAACTACTCCATAAACAACTAGGTGTAACTCTAGTTACCGAATTTGTAACCACCATACTCATCTTTAGCCTTACTTGGAACAATTACTCCATGAACACTTAGTTTTAACTCTGGTTACCGAATTTATAACCATCATACTCATCTTTAGCCTTACTTGGTACAACTATTCAATGAACACTTAGGTGTAACTCTAGTTATAGAATTTATAACCACCATACTCATCATTAGCGTTACTTGGTACAACTACTCCATGAACACTTAGTTTTAACTCTAGTTACTGAATTTGTTACTACCATACTCATCTGTAGCGTTATTTGGTACAACAACTCCACGAATACCTAGGTGTAAATCTTGTTACTGAATTTGTAACCAACATACTCATCTTTAGCATTATTTGGTTCAACAACTCCACGAATACCTAGGTGTAACTCTAGTTATCGAATTTATAACCATCATACTCATCTTTTGCTTTACTTGGTACAACTACTCCATGAACAC
>NW_013787534.1:0-632 GCF_000517525.1 Limulus polyphemus
GTATTAAACTTACTGTTACGTCTGTGGTCGTTAGTTAATTTTCCGTAAAAATTATTTCCGAACAAGTCCTTTCTTAAATAAAACTAGTTTATTCTTTTTCAATAAAACTTTGCAATACACTTAATTTCCACAGTCACGCTATAACTTAAACAAACGCTATAATTCACAACGAACGAACGATTCACGCGCTTGACTCAATTGTCGTCTCTATCTCTGTCTGCAATTCAATTACCTTCTTGCCGTCACTTCTTGGCGGTCTTATATACAAGAATACCGTACACCTAGTAAGCACTCGAGGCTTCACGAAGGGCCATAAATCTTCTAGAAGCTCATGACGTGTTACTAGAGTCACGTGACTTCCGCTGTCGTAACACTGCCCCTTCCTTAGTATTGTTCGTCCCGAACAATAGCCACTTACATTAAACCAATAAACAATTAACAATAACTTAATTAAGTGTACAGAATTTACAAACTCAAAATCGAAATTCAACAAAGTCTCTTAATTTTACGGGACGTATCTTCTTCTGTACTGGTCTCTGTCTCATTGGCTTCAGCTTCATGTGGGGTTCATCTGCTTCATCAGGAAATGTCCTATCATCGGTAACAGTCACTTCAGTGGTAGTAACTTCATT
>NW_013787535.1:0-632 GCF_000517525.1 Limulus polyphemus
AGGAGTGTTGTCTCATAAACTTAGCGAAAACGAACATGTGGTGGCCTACTTCAGTAGGGTTTTGAGTAGACCAGAGAGGAACTACTGAGTAACATGGAGGGAACTCCTTGCTATAGTAAAGAGTCTGACATATTTCCACCCTTACCTCTATGGTGCAAGGTTTACCATTAGGACAGTCCATGCTGTATTACGCTGGTTAAGATCATTAAAGAACCCAGAGGGATAACTAGCACGTTGAATATTGAATAAAGAGAAGGAAAATCCCATGGTAGTGCTGATGGAATGAGCCGAAGACCCTGCAAAAATGATTGCAGACATTGCTGCAAAAGAGAGGCTGAACTAACCAGGTGCCTTCAAGCTGAAGTCAAGCCGACTGAAAGAGTTGGTGATGGTGAAGTGGAACCAAATATAGATATCAAGGCAGAACAGGAGAAAGACCAAGATTTGAAGCCAATGATTGATTTCCTAAAAGCAAGTGTTTTGCACCCTGCTTGGGAGAAGGTGTTTAGTCTAAGCTCTGTGACAAAGAACTATTGGGCACAATGGGACCAGTTGAGGCTTGAAGATGGTATTCTTCTCCGGAGATGAGAAACTGCGGATGGGAAAGTGACGATCTGGCAAACGGTTATACC
>NW_013787536.1:0-625 GCF_000517525.1 Limulus polyphemus
CCCCCAAAAACGTACATCACGTATAATAGTTAAACGAATTGCCTAAACGTCACATTAGTGTAGCGTATGTAATGTTTAAAGTTTAGTATACTCTAATCCCTTATAGTGATGGCACACGACGAAACACCCATTCGGCATGTAATGCTGTTTGAATACCAGAATAGCCACAAAGAATATTAAAGAAGTTTATGGAATTGTTTTGAACGTTCGTAAGTGTCAACAATGGTTCAGCAAATTTCGTTCAGATGACTTTAGCCTTTAAAACTTTTATTACAGGGGCCGACATGTTGGAATTGTTATTGATGGTCTGAAGACGCTTGTTGAGTCTAACCCAAGGCAACACACTCGTGAAATTACCTTGAAATTGCATGTCTCTCATGAAACAATACGTACACATCTAAGGAATATGGGAAAACTCCATAAAGAAGGTGTTTGGGTGCCTCACGAACTCTACGATGATCATCGTTTCCAACGTTGCTTCGTCTCTTCTGGCGCGTAATGCTCGTGAACCATTTTTGGACAGAATTGTCACCGGTGATGAAAAATGGATTCTCTATGCGAATATTAAACGCCAAAAACAATGGCTCAGTCCTAGACAAAAACCACTTCCGACCCCAAAACCTGG
>NW_013787537.1:0-632 GCF_000517525.1 Limulus polyphemus
TCATCTGTTATATACAATGGCAGAAAATGCAAAACTCTGCTGCTTTTACATATGATCGTGTAAATCGTGTACCGGTTGTTACGTTTACATACTGAAATAACTGTTACAACATAAATTTTGAATATTTTTAAGCCATAAAGAGTATTCTGAGTATGATATAAAAATTTCAAGTATGAATGTTTGGGTTACACTATTGAAGAAAATCAATGCTCACAAGTATACGGATGAAGTGACCAAACCCTGCGGATGAGAGGATACGAGTGTATGCTATCGAAGGATTCTGCTTAAAATCGTTTTTGCCTTATTTGAGACTACATTGTAATGTCAGTAAACATAGAAGTCTCAAAACACAGATTGAGCTTTTCTTAAACAAATTTCCGTATGAGCATATTAAATAGTGTTTAATAACCTAAGGTGTGTTATTTTAAGCTACAACATAGAGGCTAGAGTGGTAAAGTGGTAGAGCCTTGACTCGAAATTAAAACAACTTGCAGGTGTCATGGACGAACAGAGCTGTTGTTTCCGCCTGTACAACAACCAGATATCATGAAGGAACAGAATTGTTGTCCCCCCCCCCGATGTACAACAACCGAATGTCATGGACCAACAGAGCTGATGTTATCCTCTGTATA
>NW_013787538.1:0-630 GCF_000517525.1 Limulus polyphemus
AATTTGGGTTATTAATTGACAAAGTGATTACAAGTCAAAAGAAATAAATATCCTTTTACACAAATCACTAGTTAAGCTTCATTTGGAATTAGGGGTGCACTGATATATTGATAGGATATCTGCCTGGAGCCAGTCAAAAGATAAATAATATTATTGACTTTTGACTATTTTAGTTGTAGTACATCAATATTTTAATGTTGTCAAGTATTCTGATCTTCATAATAGTGAACTTGTTAATATAATGCAGTCATGTGCTTGTGTCAGTTTCTTAAAATTATAATGACCTAATTTAAAGCCACTCTTCAATAATATTATCATTTTTACAAATACACCAAATTTTTTTTCATATAATAATTCACAGTGAAATGGACGAGAACAATACTAAATTTGACTTCTAGTCTAATAACTGTATAAAATGTGTGGAGACATTTGTGGCTGTAAATAGTGCACAATGTCTGAGGTTACGTCATTATACTGGATTTAGCCCCTATGTATGGAGACATATTTGTGGCTGACATAATGCACAATGTCTGAAGGTTACGTCATTATACTGGATTTAGCCCCTATGTATGGAGATATATTTGTGGCTGACATAATGCACAATGTCTAAGGTTACGTCATTATACTGGA
>NW_013787539.1:0-663 GCF_000517525.1 Limulus polyphemus
GTTATTACTAAATTTCTGTGTATATAATTTAAGTAAGTATTTTTTTACTATCCATATTTGTATCGACATTGTCATGATATGTGTTGAATAACTGATGTACGTTTGTTTACACCTTCTCTACGAGGGTGAGTTAATAAAGAGGAGAAAAAAAAAACATTCGCCTAACACCCGGAAGTTCCCAGGTTCAAATCCTGGCAGGCACAGAATTTCATTTTATGTCATGAAAGATGTCAACATTATTTAATACCCCCTGATTGAAGTTTCGTTTCTTTCACGTAATTCTATACGTTCGACTCATAGAATGACACATACATATTTTGACACATACATAAAGAAACTATGCTTATACATTCATCCATTTTATATATTGAAATAAAAACTACACGCGAAAGCCATTAACTGAAGAAGAAATAAGAGAGAAAAAAACACGTGTCAGACAGCTGAATGCGCTAACCCCTAAGAAAATAATTCCTTTGTGCCTGCCAGGGATTGAACCTGGGACCTTCCGCGTGTTAGGCGGATGTGATAGCCACTACACCACAAGCACTTATTTGCTAATTTTGTCTAATTCTGATAATATCATAATCTATACAAATGTAACTTTTGAAACTTTCAACTTATGTAATGTATTTGAAAGCCTTATAGTAGTGTAATAAAAAAAAA
>NW_013787540.1:0-632 GCF_000517525.1 Limulus polyphemus
TCGGCTAAAATATAGGTAGATTTTCTTTTTTTCCAATAAAGGCATGTATGAGATTTAAATATATGTAAATATTAAACCATTAGTTAATTTTCGATGCTTTAGCAGTAAACTTTGGAAATAAGGTGTCGTTTATTGTCACGGTTATATAATTATTGTCATATAAAAAACAAATATACTAGTGAAACAAATCATCAAAAATATAAGGAACCAAAACATTGAAATACTGTAAAAGCGAAAACACATTTTTTCTTGAATAACAAGACTTGATTCTGACCTATCTTACCTATGAATGAAACAGTCGCTGTCACACAAAACGTAACAAACCATCATAAAGAAAAGGCCAGAGAAAGAAAGAAGCTGTTTGGAATAAAAAGTCAATAATTATCAGTTTAAATACTAATGGTTTACCTTATGTATTGTAACACTATCGACTATATTTCTTATATTTTCAAATCTAGAAGATAAAATTTATCTAATATAAGTAAACCTTAACTAAAAAGGTTGGTCTTTAACTTTTAACGTGGTTTGCCACAGATAACTTAGACGCCCTCAATGTTTCAAAAACTTTTGTTCGAGTTAATTCGGTAAATAATTTCTCGCCGTATTTTTAATTTTTTGCCATGTATTACATC
>NW_013787541.1:0-632 GCF_000517525.1 Limulus polyphemus
AATCATCACCACCCACTGCAGTTATAACACTCTCCATGTAGTATTGAATGTTGTAGTTATAACACTCTCCATGCAGTATTGAATGTTGTAGTTATAATTCTCTCCATGCAGTATTGAATGTAGCAGTTATAACTCTCTTCATGCAGTATTTAACTCTCTCCATGCAGTATTGAATGTTGCAGTTATAACACTCTCCATGCAGTATTGAATGTTGCAGTTATAACTCTCTTCATGCAGTATTGAATGTTGCAGTTATAACTCTCTTCATGCAGTATTGAATGTTGCCACAGCTTACGTAGTGCGTTCAAAATCGTAGATATCGCAGTCTAATACTTTGTTTGTTATAGATTTCGCGCAAAGCTACACGAGGACTATCTGCGCTAGGCGACCCTAATTTAGCAGTGTAAAGCTAGAGGGAAGGCAGCTAATCATCACTACCCACTGCAGTTATAACACTCTTCATGCAGTATTGAATGTTGCCACAGCTTACGTAGTGCGTTCAAAATCGTAGATATCGCAGTCTAATACTTTGTTTATAGATTTCGCGCAAAGCTACACGAGGACTATCTGCGCTAGCTGTCCCTATTTTAGCAGTGTATATATATATATATATATATATAGTAGGTAGGTAG
>NW_013787542.1:0-1001 GCF_000517525.1 Limulus polyphemus
AGGGGTCTCTGACCTGACAGTTTAAGCCATGAGCGCATAAGGTTCAGTTCAGGTTGACAAAATTCCAGAGTCATACACGTCGGTTTCGGTATCGTTTTACTGGAATTACAAAAGTTTTTGCTGTTCCAATTTCATTATTTAGAATCACCTTGAATATTTTTTTTATTTCTACATCTTTCATATTTCTTTAGAATATGGGTTCCCGTTATTTACCTTTCAATTTGAAATAATCAAAACTATTCTTTGTTCACCCAACGTTTGAATAAAACAGAAGGAATTTTTATTGTAAAAACAAACAAAACTAACTTTTAAGTTTGATATGTATCATTTCAAAATCATTGTTATTATTTATTAAACTTGTTCGTGGAATTGTTTTTATAGTGAACTGTAAATTGTTTCGCTCTGTAAAATATTATTAAAAACTATTTTCATCAGTGGTGTATAAATATAAAAAAATTGGGCATGCAAATAATTAAATACAACTAAGGGTGTGGAGTATTTGTGTTGATGGGAATGAGATAAAACAAATCGTACGACTTAGATCATACGCTTGGTGATAATTCATTTTAAGTTATGATTGTCTGTTTGTTTTTGAATTTCGCGCAAAGCTACTCGAGGGCTATCTGCGTTAACCGTCCCTAATTTAGCAGTGTAAGACTAGAGGGAAGGCAGCTAGTCATCACCACCCACCGCCAACTCTTGGGCTACTCTTTTACCAACGAATAGTGGGATTGACCGTCACATTATAACGCCCCCACAGCTGAAAGGGTGAGCATGTTTGGTATGACGGGGATTCGAACCCGCGACCCGCAGATTGCGAATCGAGTGCCCTAACCACCTGGCCATGCCGGGCTTAAGTTATAAACACTCCCATGTTTGTCAATGGTTGTGGTTTTCATGTGTAATAATAACAACTAATACTAAACAAATTTATTTATTTTTATAGGATATATACTAAGCGTATTTGGCGTCTACGCTACTGCTTTTCATTCATTTTTGGT
>NW_013787543.1:0-632 GCF_000517525.1 Limulus polyphemus
TATTATATATACCCGCCTACCCCATCTAGCAAACACTAGAGCATTCGCCAAAGTACATGATAATTCTAGAAACGTTGCGTCACAGTAGTCATGTGACTCGATGACGCAACAATATTATACATGACAGCGGTGAAAAATATAACACTTACAGTTAGTTCTGAGAAAAACCGGTAGCTTGAAACGTTAACGATACGAATAAATACATCTGTTGTCTGTAATTTGTTTTACGTTACATTAGAAGCCGACATAGAAGGTTGATTATTTTTACATCTTTAGAACTTCCGGTAAAGACACATTTCAGAAACTATATCATATTTACATTCGCAGTTTTCATTCGTTTGTGTGGCATAACTATCTCGTTCATGTCCTCTGTCTTAGTAACCGTTATTGTAATATAACATAAGGGATCGTTTCAATATTTAACTTTTATAAAATATCATGACTTATTTAAATACTCTTTCTATTTTGCTGCTCACAGAGGAGAAGCGTTTACTAAAAAAAGGTGAGCTATGTTTCTAACGTTTTGGATATAACTGTTTCCAGCTGTGGTTACCATATACTAAAAAGGTGATCTCTGTTTCTAACGTTTTGGATATAACTGTTTCCAGTTGTGGTTACCATATACTAAAAAG
>NW_013787544.1:0-1463 GCF_000517525.1 Limulus polyphemus
ATTCATCACGTGCTCATATATAGCATACTGAAACATTTGCCAGTAATAAAGATAATTAATAATTGGATGGACGGTAGGTGACCCAGAAGAAGTTTGTGATGTCCAAAATACGTACGGAGAAGATTCTAAGTTAGAACAATGAAGACTAGTAATATGAACACACATTGTTAATTTTAATATTTTAAATTTACTTATAATGTCTCTTTTTTATCACAACATCACACATATTTTCGTAAAAAAAAAGGAATATTATGTTCCTACCGTATACTTGTAACACAACCATTAGGCTGCACGATACTATAAACCTGAAACAACAATTCAACTATTTGTTCTAGACTACAGAACTACAGCTTATAAGGTTCTGATATTATTATTACAGTGATTATATCATTGATATCGTGAAGAATTAAAGTTGAGGTGAGATATATAGTTTATAGTAATATATTTGTTTATTATACTTCCTTATATAAATATTGAAGAGAACTGTCAATGATTTCAGTATACTGGTAAGCATTTTCAAGTTTTGAATGAATATTGACATAAATTTATAATGATATTTTACTATCTGTTCTATTCCAGGCCCTATTTGTTCTAAACACGACGTGTTTCACACCATAACGCCCATCTCTACCAACGCAACACAAATTAGAGAAAGAACCTCTCTACCGGTAGACTGTTCCGCCATCTATCATCACTTAAATCAAACTAACGGCGTCTTCAAGATATGGCCACATTTTCTGAACCACCCAATCTCTGTATACTGTGATATGGAGACTGTAGGGGGATTAACGCTATCTTACATTAATACGAAAACGTTGTTTTAAAAGTAATAAAATTATAAAGAAATGTATTACCTTCTAATGTAGTAATTCTCTGTTTAGCCAGATCTGTTAATTCTTCCACTGTAGACGACAGAGAATCGATAATTCCTTCCAGTGAACCAACAGTACTACAAGCAGTGTGGTTATGATCATTAGCCTGGGTTAACAAGAAGAGACAAAATACATAATAACAAAACTATATAATATATGATGTACTGGATAGACACGTATACTGTCCTGTATTCTCCCTTGAGGATTACACTAAGTACAAAGGATTTTATTGCCGTCGTACAAAGCAACTTGATATCTGAAGTGAATTTTTATGACGTCACTATATCTCATGATCAGAAGTTGTTGAAATCATGGATCTAGGTGACACGTGACTTTTCATGTTCACTTCTATAATACAACAAAGGAGCTCTTGTCTTTATAGATGTATATATCTATTGGTAATATTTATATTTGATTAACCTTGAATTCTACTTGATTCAATCAAGGCCAGTGAAGGGAATGTTTCTAAATATAAAACAATGTTTGTACTTTGTTTATGTGAAGCTTGGTAGACTCTTTGATTATATTTTAGAAAAATGTACAGTTAGTTCAGTAAAAATAAACCATTTTTTCAGGTTTTAATAACTTGAT
>NW_013787545.1:0-631 GCF_000517525.1 Limulus polyphemus
TGCAAGAAACATCCAAGTCTTTCCCACAGAGTGCTTGCTGATGTATAATGCAGTGTATAAACAGAGCGCCTGGAATTGAAGATCTTCCAACTTAGTTCGTATCTGCCCCACCAGACCCTTCCTCACTCCAGCCATGTTTTTTCCTCCATCAACTGTAACACATCGAAGCTGATTCCACTGAAGGTTATAGCCTGGCAAAGTTTTCTTCACTTCTATGAAAATGTCTTCTCCGGTTGTTGTTCCGTGCATGCTGCAAACGGATGCCAACTCTTCTGTGATCTGAAAGTCCAAATTAACATCACGAATGAACACGGGAGGTTGTGACGTACTCGAGAAATCAGTACTCATCCAGCACCAGAGAATACCACAAGAAGTACCTAGCTTTCTCACGTATCTGTAATACCATGTTCTCTCCAAGTTCTTCTGTTCTCCGCACAACTGAACTTGCTGAAAAGCTGATACTTCCGAACAAATCGGCCTTCTGAGGACACAAGTCATTTGCTGCTTCCATCATACACTCTTTGATGAAGTTGCCGTCAGTAAATGGTTTTCCTCGCTCTGCCATCTCATGCACTATTTTGTAACTTGTATGAATGACAGATTCATTTTCATCAAACATTCTCGTGAAGAG
>NW_013787546.1:0-585 GCF_000517525.1 Limulus polyphemus
ATTTACATCAATCTTTTTGAATTTTTTTATTAAGGTTCGCCGCAATTTTGCGCGTTTACTTACAAAATTCTAGATTATTAGTTTTAGTTTTACGATTTTTGTGGTCGTTTTATGTTACTCTTTTTATGGCTTCTTGAAATCGTATGTGTACTGCACTGAAGCTTTTTGTTACCGATTGTTTCTCGATTTCTTGATACCAGAGGGTCCTGAATTGATTGTTCTTAATCAAATTTGGTATGTAGGTACATTTTATCGTTGTGCAGTTACATGAAGAGTTTCACCTTTCTACTATTCGTTTTAAGGGAGTTATGGAAGGTTTTGCGTTTTCTACCAGTACTTCGTTCCATTTGGACTAATCTTCTCGAATTTTTTTATGAACGTTCGGTCGTACATGCGTATTTACATTCAAAACTCCAAATTCATGTTATCATTCTTGCGACTTTTGTGGTCCATTTTGTTACTACTTTATTGTCTTTCTGAAAGAGAATGTGTACTGCAGTGAAGCTTTTTGATATTGCTCCTGTTATAGATTTCTTGCTATCAGAGGGTTCTAAATTGATGGATCTTAACCTTTTGCTACGTATA
>NW_013787547.1:0-651 GCF_000517525.1 Limulus polyphemus
ACAATACTGTGTACTGTCAATATTAAGACACAAGATTTAACGATACTGTGTACTTTCAATAAGAAGGCACAAGATTTAACGATACTGTGTACTGTCAATAAGAAGACACAAGATTTAACAATACTGGGTACTTTCAATTAGAAGACACAAGATTTAACGATACTGTGTACTGTCAATAAGAAGACGCACGATTTAACAATACTGTGTACTTTCAATAAGAAGACACAAGATTTAACGATACTGTATACTATCAATAAGAAGACACCAGATTTAACAATACTCTGTACTCTCAATAAGAAGACCCAGG
This sequence comes from Limulus polyphemus, assembly GCF_000517525.1. Taxonomy (NCBI): domain Eukaryota; kingdom Metazoa; phylum Arthropoda; class Merostomata; order Xiphosura; family Limulidae; genus Limulus; species Limulus polyphemus. Next base: position 308 of record NW_013787547.1, read on the forward strand.
ATTTAACAATACTGTAAACTGTCAATAAGAAGACACAAGATTTAAAGATACTGTGTACTGTTAATAAGAAGACACAAGATTTAACGATACTGTGTACTGTCAATAAGAAGACACAAGATATAACGATACTGTGTACTGTCACTGAGAAAAAACAAGATTTAACGATACTGTGTACTTTCAATAAGAAGACATAAGATTTAACGATACTGTGTACTGTCAATAAGAAGACACAAGATATAACGATACTGTGTACTGTCACTAAGAAGACACAAGATTTAGCGATACTGTGTACTGTCAATAAGAAGACACACGATATAAAGATACTGTGTACTGTCACTAAGAAG
>NW_013787548.1:0-986 GCF_000517525.1 Limulus polyphemus
TCTTGACCAATGGATACTATGACTGGCTTGTATGTATTCCTAAATATTAGCTTGACCAGTGGATACTATGACTGGCTTGTATGTATTCCTAAATATTAGCTTGACCAGTGGGTACTATGATTGGCTTGTATGTATTATTAAATATTAGCTTGACCGTGGATAGAATGATTGGCTTGTATGTATTCATAAATATTAGCTTGACCAGTGGATACTATGACTGGCTTGTATGTATTTCTAAATATTAGCTTGACCAGTGGACACTATGATTGGCTTGTATGTATTCCTAAATATTAGCTTGACCCGTGGATACTATTATTGGTTTGTATGCACTCCTAAATATTAGCTTGACCCGTGGACGCTATGATTGGCTTGTATGTATTCCTAAATATTAGCTTGACCCGTGGATACTATAATTGGTTTGTATGCAATCCTAAATATTAGCTTGACCCGTGGACACTATGATTTTCTTGTATGTATTCCTAAATATTAGCTTGACACGTGGATACTATGATTGGTTTGTATGCATTCCTAAATATTAGCTTGACCCGTGGACACTATGACTGGCATGTAAGTATTTCTAAATATTAGCTTGACCAGTGGATACTATGACTAGCTTGTATGTATTCCAAAATATCATAGTATCCACTGGTCAAGCTAATATTTAGGAATACATACAAGCCAGTCATAGTATCCACTGGTCAAGCTAACTGGCTTGTATGTATTCCTAAATATTAGCTTGACCAATGGATACTATGACTGGCTTGTATGTATTCATAAATATTAGCTTGAACAGTGGATACTATGACTGGCTTTTATGTATTCCTAAATATTAGCTTGACCAGTGGATACTATGATTGGCTTGTATGTATTATTAAATATTAGCTTGACCGTGGATAGAATGATTGGCTTGTATGTATTCATAAATATTAGCTTGACCAGTGGATACTATGAATGGCTTGTATGTATTTCTAAATATTACCTTGACC
>NW_013787549.1:0-503 GCF_000517525.1 Limulus polyphemus
ACGCTTGAAGATGGTATTCTTGTCGAGAGATGGGAACTGCAGATGGGAGAGTGCCGACGTGGCAAACAGTTATACCGAGAAAGTTACGGGAAGTTGTGCTGTGTCAATCCCATGATAGTTTAACAGGAGGAAATATCGGAGTTAAAAAGACATTGAGTCACCTACGGCAGAGATTTTACTGGATAGGTATGAGGCAAGATGTGGAAGAATGGTGCAAGACCTGCAATACATGTTGTGATAAAAGGGACCCAAGCATAAGGGTCGTGTTCCAATAAAGTTATATCAAGTTGGTGCACCAATGGAAAGAGTAGCCATTGACATTGCTGGTCCTTTGCCCGAAACTCGTGCTGGAAATGGGTACATTTGTGTGGTGATGGATTATTTCACCAAGTGGCCTGAGGCATATGCAAAACAAATTCAGGAAGCTACATGTTATTGGTGATTTCTTCTTCAGGTTTGGTATGCCATATGAAATGCATTCGGATAAATGCAGTAACTTTGAA
>NW_013787550.1:0-631 GCF_000517525.1 Limulus polyphemus
AAAAAAATACATTTGGTAGTAAATATAGAATGATATAACACTCGACAGTGTGTGGCTTAACGTAGAAAATCCACTTGAAATATATTATATACGCTTCTGTTTGAAAACCTATACTGAGCTGATAAGCATTGTTTCGTCAAAGTGTTGTGTAACATCCCATACATCACTAGTGATTACAAATTTTTACTGCATTAGACGATTTAACTCAACGTTTTATTTTATTACAAGTTACAGCTTTTACAGTGAGCATGATTTGTTTTTAGAACAGGTACGACGTTTCGATCACTGGTGCGATCATTCTCAAGTACCTGTTCTAAAAACAAACCTTACTTACTGTAAAAGCTGTAATTTGTAATAAAAATATACTTTATCAGTAAGTAAACGAAACTATTAAACATTTTATTGTTTATGGAAGTTCCTTGAAAATGCATCTATGTTAGTCTCGACAACAATTTGTTTCAATAAATCACCGCTGATTTAGATAAACAGATAATAGTTAACAAACCACCCCTTCGTTAATTAGAGGATTTGTTTGCATGAAATACTTACTTATTCAACAGTCGTTTGCGTTGGTTTTCTATTCTTTCTGTAATAAAGTAGTGTCATATATTGCTCTCCGCCAGTGGTGGGA
>NW_013787551.1:0-631 GCF_000517525.1 Limulus polyphemus
GTACTTGGTTGCTACTTGACATTGGGTGCTAAGCCTATTAAAATTTTGCATGTGGAAGATATGAAACAAAATAATTTTTTGAGGTTTTATATACATACTTTTGAATAAACAAAATATCATCAATTACTACATTAATACCATAGAATTCCACTAATTTATCAAACTTAATAACTAAGCTGTATTTCAGTCTAAAAAAATATGAAATTTCGAGCAGACTAAAGACACAACCTACCTCCTTGAAATCTTGGTTCAAAAGAAAGAAATGGCATCCAAACATTTAAAATGGCTGAAAAAGCCACTAGGTGGACATTCTGAGCTTCCGATTGGTTATTTGTGTAATATATAGAAGTAAGTGTATATATAAGGAAGCGTTTCCAAAAATTGAAAGAGGTGGGTGGGGTGCCACTGTGTTTGATTTATTACATGAGCAATATATTAGCAAAATGAAAGATAAGAGGCTCTTATTTTATATTCTAGCTTGTCAGTATCGGTAATTTGAGTTTCTAATTCGTAGAAAACTATAGACTTAGTATTTTGACATGTTTTACTGTTTTTTTTATATTTACTTTTAAATTAAGAAATTGAGTAAAGTATAATACTAAAATTTGAATTATAATCTACAGTTTAATAC
>NW_013787552.1:0-632 GCF_000517525.1 Limulus polyphemus
ATAACCTGTATATAATGTAATACAGAATGTATCTTAACCTGTATATAATGTACTACTGAATGTATCTTAACCTGTATATAAGGTACTACAGAATGAATCTTAACCTGTATATAATGTACTACAGAATGTATCTTAACCTGTATATAATGTACTACAGAATGTACCTTAACCTGTATATAATGTACTACTGAATGTACCTTAACCTGTATATAATGTACTACAGAATGTATCTTAACCTGTATATAATGTACTACAGAATGTACCTTAACCTGTATATAATGTACTACTGAATGTATCTTAACCTGTATATAATGTACTACTGAATGTATCTTAACCTGTATGTAATGTACTACTGAATGTATCTTAACCTGTATATAATGTACTACTGAATGTATCTTAACCTGTATATAATGTACTACTGAATGAATCTTAACCTGTATATAATGTACTACTGAATGTACCTTAACCTGTATATAATGTACTACTGAATGTATTTTAACCTGTATATAATGTACTATTAAATGTATCTTAACCTATATATAATGTACTACTGAATGTATCTAAACCTGTATATAATGTACTATTAAATGTATCTTAACCTGTATATAATGTAATACAGAATGTATCTTAAC
>NW_013787553.1:0-632 GCF_000517525.1 Limulus polyphemus
GGAACAAGATAATTCTAGAAACTAGAGGGCGCAACACAAGTCACGTGACCTCGATGAAGCAACAATATTATACTAACATGTCATTACAGTCCACGTTGACATATCTAAATAAGGAGGTTCAGTATATTACAATAACATTTCATTACAGTCCACTTTGCTATATCTACGTATTGAGGTTAATTACTTTAAAATGCCATTGCAGTCCACGTTGCCACATCTAGTTATTGAGGTTAAATATGTTATATTAACCTGTCATTACAGTCTACGTTGCCACATTTAGTTATTGAGGTTAAATATGTTATATTAACATGTCATTACAGTCCACGTTACCACATCTGGAAAACAATTTTGGATCTTGAATATGTCATTACAGTCCAGGTTGCCACATCTAGTTATTGAAGTTAAATATGTTATATTAACATGTCATTACCGTCCACTTTGCTATATCTACGTATTCAGGTTAATTACTTTAAAATGTCATTGCAGTCCACGTTGCCACATCTAGTTATTGAGGCTGAGTATATTGTATTAAAACAATTTTAGAGCTTGAACTTGACATTACAGTTCACGATGCCACATCTAGTTATTGAGGTTAAGTACATTATACTAACATGTCAATACAGTTCACGATG
>NW_013787554.1:0-871 GCF_000517525.1 Limulus polyphemus
TAGCTTTTATATGCGGAAACATCTGTTAGCTGAGTTTCTACATAGATCTTAAAATATAACGTTGATAAAAGGAAACATCGGCACATGTAGATACGTAGATCTTGAAAGTCGAGTTGTTCAAAATTTGATAACTAGACCAATTGCAGCATTTTCAATAGTGGCACTCTGTCCTCCAAACTGCAAAAGAAAATTCATCAGCTATGGATGGAGCTAATGCAAAAGGCAATGCTTTCTTAGGAACCTGAAATATTATCTGTGTCACTACCACAGCCAACTGTTGTTCAACTGCTTGTTTAGTTTTCTAATGTAATTGAAGTAATGGTAGTTGAACATTTAACTTGTCATTATTTATATTTTATATATATTCTTTTTCTTGATCATGTATTTAAGTGCAAATTTTGTAAATTAACAGATGTGTTTGCATTTTGTTTTTGTTGAGTTAACACTTTCCTTTCCTGAAAATGTATCTCTGATAGATAGTTACCTCTTCATACAGTTAAGCTACCTTCCTTACATATCTCTCATAAAGAGTTGCATATCACTGGCCTATCGCCCGGGTACCCTTTACTGTGCATGACATATAAACTATAAGGATTTAGTGAAAAAAAAAAACGTTTGAAATGCATTTAGGAGGTTTTTAGGGATTACACAAAGGAGATTTGAGATGAGAAAAAGTATTTTTAATTTTAACATGAAAATTACTTTGCACAAGGACTTTTCAAAACAAATACTCAATGTATTCATGGACAAATCTTTATTTTATTTTATTAAAAATACTTCACTAAGAAATATGACTTTTTGTATGTGAATGATTTGTAATACTAATTGAAAAGCTGCCAAATTTCGTGAAGATATTCCAACTATATTGAGA
>NW_013787555.1:0-629 GCF_000517525.1 Limulus polyphemus
TTATTATTATTAAATAATACACTCTCAGCTGTAGTAGTTATTATTATAATTGCTTCTACCCTTGAAGAGTTACACATAGTCAGGTGGTTAGGGCGCTCGACTTGCAATCTGAGGGTTGCGGGTTCGAATCCCCGTCTAACAAAATATCTTGTAATGTGATGGTCACTCCCACTTTTATCTAGTAAAAGAGTAGCCCAGGAGTTGGCGGTGGGTGGTGATGACTAGCTATCTTCCCTCTAGTGTTTCTCTGCTAAATTATGGACAGCTAGCGCAGATAGCCCTCGTGTAGCTTTGCGCGAAATTACAAACAAACATCTTGAGTTATAGTGATCTTTTGTCGAAAAAACAGATACAGTGAAGACCGTTCAATCAGTTAATTTTCTTGCGTGAGTGGATTGGAGAGGAGGAAGGGTATACTGTGAGAGAAGACATGGGTATAATGGTGGAGAAGAAGATTGAGATACTGTTGGAGAGAGAGGATGGATATACTGTGAGAGAAGACATGGGTATAATGGTGGAGAGGAAGATTGAGATACTGTTGGAGAGAGAGGATGGATATACTGTGAGAGAAGACATGGGTATAATGGTGGAGAGGAAGATTGATATACTGTTGGAGAGAGAGGATGGAT
>NW_013787556.1:0-927 GCF_000517525.1 Limulus polyphemus
CCTCCACATTATTCGCAAGCTACCAGATGTCGATAATCCTGCATATTTTGGCCTCCCAGTCAACATTGAGAGATCTGCACAACGTATCATTAGCAGCCAGGTAATATCTCAGTTGAAGCTGTTGATGCGTTCTGTTGAGGCAGTTGCAAAATTTGATATCCATCGCTGGAGCACAGAACTGTCCCCAATTCTAAATCTATGGAAAAAATTGAATCAGGTATGATAGAGATCATTTATAATCATAACATGCATGGATATTTTATTTCTTGTTACATATGTTCATAAAGTGTTTGAAATTTTTAGCTCTAAATGTGTGTGTTTCTTAAATTACTGAGTAACAGTCCGTGACTAAGACAAGTGTTGAGAAAAAGTCAAATACGTAAGTTTTGGAAAAAAAAAACCTTAACATTTAAATAGGTTTATAGCAAGATTTTATTCCTGAGAGTTTGCTTAGTATTCAGACTAAGATGACTAAGAAAGACTTCATACATCATCAGTTGACAAGAACATTCTTCACAACAAGTAATAAACAACCATACATAAACCAACATACAGCCAAGATCCTTCTTCACAACCATACATAAACCAACATACAGCCAAGATCCTTCTTTACAACCTTACATAAACCAACATACAGCCAAGATCCTTCTTCACAACCATACATAAATCAACATACAGCCAAGATCCTTCTTCACAACCTACATAAACCAACATACAGCCAAGATCCTTCTTCACAACCATAAATAAACTAACATACAGCCAAGATCCTTCTTCACAACCCTATATAAACCAACATACAGCAAGATCCTTCTTTACAACCATACATAAACCAACATACAACCAAGATCCTTCTTTACAACCCTACATAAACCAACGTACAGCCAAAATCCTTCTTTACAACCCTATATAAACCAACATACAGCCAAG
>NW_013787557.1:0-3192 GCF_000517525.1 Limulus polyphemus
AGGGAAGCTCCTATAACTAAATGTGCCTTCTACTTTGTCAGAGTTTTAAAGCGAGGGAAGATACTGTAATTAAATGTGCCTTCTACTTTGTCAGAGTTTTAAAGCGAGGGAAGATACTGTAACTAAATGTGCCTTCTACTTTGTCAGAGTTTTAAAGCGAGGGAAGATACTGTAACTAAATGTGCCTTCTACTTTGTCAGAGTTTTAAAGCGAGGGAAGATCCTATAACTAAATGTGCCTTCTACTTTGTCAGAGTTTTAAGCAAGGGATGTTTCTCTACCAGTCTTCTCCATTTGAGGAAAGGGAAAATTCTATAACTGATTTTTTTTTCCTTTTATCTCGTCAGAATCTTAAGAAAGGAAAGATTTTTTACTAAATATTTTCTATCCATTGAGTCAGAGTAAAAGGCAAGGGAAGAGACTGTAAGCGAACCTTTGTTTTATTTGTTAGTCGGTAAGGGAACATAACATCGTTAAAAATCAGACACATTACCTTGATCCCTTTTCTGGTTAGCTCTAAACTGGAGTTGTTTGACTCGCCTGAGAAACTCGTGACGCTTCATTTCTAAGAGTCGTCGTTCTACTCTGAGTTCTTGTAGCACTATCCTCAAACGGTCAACTGTAACAACAGAAATTCTTTAGACATCTAAATCTAACTGCTATTTACTTGTCTCACTCTTTAGACATCTGAACGTAACTGGTATTTATTATTCTCACTCTTTAGACATCTAAACTCGACTGGTATTTAGTAGTCTCATTCCTTAGACATCTAAACTCGACAGTCATTTACTAGTCTCACTCTTTAGACATCTAAACCTAACTGCTATTTACTTGTCTCACTCTTTAGACATCTGAACGTAACTGGTATTTATTATTCTCACTCTTTAGACATCTGAACGTAACTGGTATTTACTATTCTCATTCTTTAGACATCTAAACTCGACTGGCATTTACTAGTCTTATTCTTTAGACATCTAAACTCGACTGGTATTTACTAGTCTCATTCTTTAGACATCTAAACTCGACTTGCATTTACTAGTCTTACTCTTTAGACTCCTCAACTTAACTGCAATTTACTAGTCTTACTCTTTAGACTCCTCAACTTAACTGCAATTTACAAGTATCCTGATTGTGTTAATGAGACTAGTAAATGACTGTCGAGTTTAGATGTCTAAGGAATGAGACTACTAAATACCAGTCGAGTTTAGATGTTTAAAAAGTGAGACTAGTAAAGACCGGTCGAGTTTAGTTGTCTAAAGAATAAGACTAGTAAATATTAGTCGAGTTTAGAGGTGTCAAAAATGAGAGTTTTTAACATTTAAGTCGAATGAAATTTATAGATCTGTAGATAAAATGAAGCAACATATGGATTGTTGGTATTTCGAATTTCTAATAAAAATATTAAAAACAAGAAAATAAGAGACATAAACTGTGCTCTATTATTTTCAAACTATCTATATGATAAATTATCAGTTTCTTTTAGATCAACTCGATAAAAATATCATGGCCGATCTTGATTTACAACTATGAAAAAATAGGTATTGTACTTTTCTAAAAAAAAATTAAAACATTAGATGTTTTTCGAAAGATAGCACCGTGTTTTTAAATCAAAGCTACTTCAACAATAGAATTATAGGAGATGAAAAGACGCACAGTCTCCGAATAGTCTTTAGAAGATTACTTCTGTATTACAAGTAGGAAATGAAGTCTTGGTGTTATTGTAACTTCAATCCAAAACGATTCGTACCTGATATATCTAAAACATATTTTATTACTAACTTTTGTTTGTTTTGTTGTTAAGCACAAAGTTACACAATAGGCTGTCCCTGCTGTTCCCACCACAGTATCGAAACCCAGTTCTTACTGCAGAACAACTAGGGGCTTATTAATAAATACAGATAATTTTACCAAAATTTACGAGTAAATTCTTTTTGAATTTGCAAAAAACTACAGTGGGATTATACAAACGAAAGACCTTCTGGCTTAAGACTGAGAAAATCAAGCTGGACGCCCGAAAGAGGAAGAACTAGATGGCGACAATTGTGGACACCTGATGGAGGGTTTAGAATGAGAAGAATATGGTCTGATGGTTTCGGATTGTCAAGACTTCACACAATCAAAAGAGAGAATATGGAAGATAGGAGAATTTTTAAAGCTACTTCAGCACTAGAACTAGGAGATGAAAAGACGCACAGTCTTAGTAAGTGCTCGTAATTCTATTATTTTATTATAGGCGGGTTTGTGAAGCTATTTCAACAATAGAATTATAGAGATGAAGGGACGCACAGTCTCAATAATTGTTAATAAATCGATTGTTTTATTGTAAGGGGTTTATCTTCAAGGTTGTTTGGATCACGAGCTTAAAACTATTAAAAATTCTAGTGAACTATTTTTTGGTCGATTAGAATCAAGTAATTCTTGCTATGATTCTGGAAAAGCAGTTGAAGGTAGAAATGGTAGAAATGCAAGAGCAACAGTTTATGGTAAAGGTTTGGAAACTGCTCCAAAAGCACGAAACAGTGAATTTAGTGATGAAAGAAAAACTGTAAAAGAATATAAGACTGAAGACAAAGTAAACACAGATAGTAGAAAACATTCGAATACAAATAATGTATTAGCAAGTCAAGATTATTACAGTTACTGTTATGGAGGTCTTGGAGTGGAAAGGTTATATGGTACTAAAGAGAGTAGGGATGGTACTTGTGAGGCAGCTGTTAGGAAAAGTATGACACATAAATATGACGTTTCAATCAGCAGCAAACATCGGAGAACTGCTAATAAGCCAGTACATATATCTGGATGGGACTGGCCAGCTGAGCGAAGTGGAAAGATATGGTGTCATAAATATGAAGAACCGAGGTCAAAATGTGGAAAATATCCCTGTTATGAAATATTCCAGAATACTCAGGGTGGAAGAGTTGATACGCAGAGAACCAAAGGTTGATCCTTCAATAGTTCCTGATTCATCCCTAAAATATCGTTCTCTGTGGTCTGTTGTACTTTCTAATCTCTCTCCAACATTGCTCTTACTAGAGTTTCTTCTAATTTCTAATCCTTCATGCATAACCCTTTGAACTTTTCCTTTCTTAGTTTCTGATTTATCATCAAATCTGCCTTGACTACGGTCTATTATAGCTTCTAACCCATCATGCAAACCTCTTTGAACCTTTCCTTTTGTATTTTCTGATTCATC
>NW_013787558.1:0-632 GCF_000517525.1 Limulus polyphemus
GTTTCAATAAAGACACTCCAACAGTTAAAGCTTTAATAACGAATTACAACAATTAAAGTTTCAATAAAGACACTCCAACAATTAAAGCTTTAATAACGAATTACAACAATTAAAGTTTCAATAAAGACACTCCAACAATTAAAGCTTTAATAACGAATTACAACAATTAAAGTTTCAATAAAGACACTCCAACAGTTAAAGCTTTAATAACGAATTACAACAGTTAAAGTTTCAATAAAGACACTCCAACAATTAAAGCTTTAATAACGAATTACAACAATTAAAGTTTCAATAAAGACACTCCAACAGTTAAAGCTTTAATAACGAATTACAACAGTTAAAGTTTCAATAAATATTATTCACGTTCCGACAAAATATGTGCTCCGTACTTTGGGATCGTGCTAGTGTTTGTTTAATTTCACTATCGGGACTGACCTTAGTAGTCCAAGAGTAGTCCAACTGGTGTGTCTCTAACATTTCATACTACTGATCTAACCACCTGGTGTGTCTCTAACACTTCATACTACTGATCTAACCAACTGGTGTGTCTCTGACACTTCATACTACTGATCTAACCACCTGGTGTGTCTCTAACATTTCATACTACTGATCTAACCACCTGGTGTGTCTCT
>NW_013787559.1:0-359 GCF_000517525.1 Limulus polyphemus
ATTGCCTGTGTTTATTCTGTGCTCCAGCAGGTTTGTGCATCCGAGGTCATGATCTCCTTTCGAAAAGACGTCAGCATAATTTGCCAAAAAGTTCTTTTACCTGAAGAGCCTGTGATGATGACAAATGGACTATGCTCTTCTTATAGAGGTCAGTCAAATATTCTGGAAGTGTAATGTCTTTCTTTACAGTTGTATTCCTTGCTTTAACATTGACTGGCTCTACCTCCTGGCACACGCCCAACAATGCCCCATCCTTAAGTGTCTGCTCACATTCATATCTGGCCTGGATGGGTCTTCCACTGCTTCTACAAGCATTGGGCTCCCATGGGGATGTTCTTTATCCTACCCCAAATTATCTT
>NW_013787560.1:0-807 GCF_000517525.1 Limulus polyphemus
AACCACCATACTTACCATTAGCCCAACTTGGTACAACAACTCCACGAACACCTAATTGTAACTCTAGTTACTGAATTTATAGCCAACATACTCGTCTTTAGCCTTATTTCGTAATACTACACCACGAACACCTAGGTGTAACTCTAGTTACCGAATTTAAAACCACCATAGTCATCTTTAGCATTATTTGGTACAAGAGTTCCACAAACACCTAGGTGTAACTCTTGTTACCGAATTTATAACCACCATACTCATCTTAAGCGTTAGTTGGTACAACTACTCCATGAACACTTAGGTTTAACTCGAGTTACAGAATTTATAACCACCATACTCAGCATTAGCCTTACTTGGTACAAGTACTCTATGAACACTTAGGTGTAACTCTAGTTACCGAATTTATAACCACCATATTCATCTTTAACCTTACTTGGTACAACTACTCCATGAACATTTAGGTGTCACTCTAGTTACCGAATTTATAACCACCATACTCATCTTTAGCCTTACTTGGTACAACTACTCCACGAACACCTAGGTGTAACTCTAGTTACTGAATTTATAACCAACATACTCTTCTTTAGCCTTACTTGATACAACTACTCCATGAACACCTATGTGTAACTCTAGTTACTACCTAGGTGTAACGGTAGTTACTGAATTTATAACCAACATACTCTTCTTTAGCCTTACTTGGTTCAACTACTCCACGAACACCTAGGAGTAACTCTAGTTACCGAATTTAAAAAAAACATACTCTTCTTTAGCCTTACTTGGTACAACTACTCCACGAACACCTAGGTGTAACTC
>NW_013787561.1:0-631 GCF_000517525.1 Limulus polyphemus
TTTTTCTGTTTGCTAAGATATTGCTCACGTAATAAATAAAACAATGGCACCCTACCCATCTATTTACACTTTTGGAAATGCTCCCTTATATACACTTCTATATATGACAAGAATAACCAATAGGATGCTCAGAATGTCTCCCTAGTGGTTTTCTCATCCTTTCTAATGTTCCTTCTGCCATTTCTTTCTTTTGAACCAAGATTTCAATGAGGTAGGTTGTGTCTTTAGTCTGCTCAAAATTTCATATGTTTTTTAGACCCAAATAACGCTTAGTTTGTCCAAAAAATAAAGATCATATAGTATTTTATTAAGGTAAATATTTGATGATGACTTAGAATTCAAGGATAAAATATTAGTGAAAGAAATTAAACATTTCATTGCAGTGTAAACTATGTTTGATTTTTGCATTTTTCAACTGATTTATTCCACAATATAATGTATAGGTTGTATTACAGTATCAAGTTATCATGTGCATTATTCATCATATAGGTTAAAAACTAAATTTATTCAGTTTGTAATCTATGGGATTGCTATAGTATTGTAAGTAATGAGAAACAGTCATACTGTGTATGATGCACCAGAGAATAGTCAAACAATACTACATATTGTGTATTACATACAAGAGAATAGT
>NW_013787562.1:0-467 GCF_000517525.1 Limulus polyphemus
AAGATAGTGGTGCGTGCTCATATCAACTGCACTAGACAGTCACAGGCTGCAGAAAGAGGGCACAGTATCACATTATATGCTTGCCTCAACTGAACTGAACAGACTAGGGTGAGCACAGGTATGGTGCTGTGCTCTAAACCTACAGTCTCAACTGAACAGGCTCATGCCACAAGTGTCATGTGTTGTATGTAAAGCTTAGTGTCCTTGTCAGTGTAGCATAGGTCACCCCTCATATTAGTGGGAAGTGGGGTGGATATTCCCACTGAATTGTATATTACTCCACCATTCAAGTCCAATAGGTTTCTCCACAGTCCACCACCCAAGTGGCTAGAAACTGGTATGTGGCAAGGATCTTCCATGTTCCACTCAATGAGAAAAGAGGGGGAGGAATTTGTGGTGGGAAAACACAGAGAAAATGTCTGGATCCCCATCAGTTTTCCATTCCAGAAAGATCCCTTGCTGGAGAC
>NW_013787563.1:0-632 GCF_000517525.1 Limulus polyphemus
TCACCCAGTAAGTTATCAGGTTTTGTTGTAGCTCTAGAAGTAGAATAAAATAAAATGGTGATGACCCAAACACATTCGGTCGAAACATGTAGCAAAATACATATAATTTACAATAATATAATAATCGTAGTTTAAAAGGTGTATAATCTTTATTAACTAAATGCCAGAAGATACGAATAAACCAATTAATTACTTTTGATGTTTTAGAGGTGTTGCTATGATAAGCATCAACTTGAAAAATGTAGACATTAACCAGTGTGCTGAGGACGAGAGTATGTTTGCTGGAACTCATAAGTGTGACCAAGAAACTACCGAGGTAAGAAAACTAGATAACGGGTAAGAATGTTCGTCTTAGATATCCAAGCAGGTAATTGTCTCTTGTTCGAATAATTGAAAGAAAACTAGATGGGCGGGTCTTTTAGTGAAATATCGACACACCCTCGTCCTATGCCCTGATTCGTTAAGGGAAGTGGCCAAGTTAAAAAAAACTAGATGAGTAGGTCCTTTAGTTAAAATGGCCACACCCTCGTCCTATGCTCTGATTCATTAAGGGAAGTGGCCAAGTTAAAGAAAACTAGAAGGGCGGGTCTTTTTTGTGAAATATCGACACACCCTCGCCCTATGCCCTGATT
>NW_013787564.1:0-653 GCF_000517525.1 Limulus polyphemus
CTGTAACAGCGGAATATTGAGCTAATAAAGTTATATTCCAGAGATATAGGTCGTGATTATATTTACTGATATCTCCTGACTAAGTTGTGATTGCGGAAAATTGAGCTAATAAAGTTATATTCCGGGGATATAGGTCGTGATTATATTTATTGATTACTCCTGAACGAAGCTGTAACAGCGGAAAATTGAGCTAATAAAGTTATATTCCGGAGATATAGGCCGTGTTTATATTTACTGATATCTCCTGACGAAGTTGTAACAGCGGAATATTGAGCTAATAAAGTTATATTCCGGGGATATAGATCGTGATTATATTTATTGATATCTCCTGACGAAATTGTAAGAGCGGAATATTGAGCTAATAAAGTTATATTCCGGAGATATAGGTCGTGATTATATTTATTGATATCTCCTGACGAAGCTGTAACAGCGGAAAATTGAGCTAATAAAGTTATATTCCGGATATATAGGTCGTGATTATATTTACTGATATCTCCTGACGAAGTTGTGATTGCGGAAAATTGAGCTAATAAAGTTATATTCCGGAGATATAGGTCGTGATTATATTTACTGATATCTCCTGACGAAGTTGTAATAGCGGAAATTGAGCTAATAAAGTTATATTCCGGAGATATAAGTCGTGATTATATTTA
>NW_013787565.1:0-598 GCF_000517525.1 Limulus polyphemus
CATTAGCCAAAAAGTAATGCTGCCATAAGGCAAAAAGTAATGCTGGCATAAGGCAAAAAGTAATGCTGGCATAAGGCAAAAAGTAATACTGGCATAAGGCAAACAATAACACTTGAATAAGGTAAACAGTAATACCGGCATTAGGCAAAAAGTAATACTGGCATTAGGCAAACAATAACACTTGAATAAGGTGAACAGTAATACTGGCATTAGGCAAACAGTAACACTTGAATAAGGCAAACAATATTACTTCCATAAGACAAACAGTAATACTGGCATAAGGCAAACAATAACACTTGAATAAGGTAAAGAGTAATACTGGTACAAGGCAAACAATACCACTTCCATAAGACAAACAGTATTACTGGCATAAGGCAAACAATAACACTTGAATAAGGTAAACAGTAATACTGGCATAAGGCAAAAAGTAATACTGGCATTAGGCAAAAAGTAATACTGGCATTAGGCAAAAAGTAATGCTGGCATTAGCCAAAAAGTAATGCTGCCATAAGGCAAAAAGTAATACTGGCATAAGGCAAAAAGTAATACTGGCATTAGGCAAAAAGTAATGCTGGCATTAGCCAAAAAGTAATGCTGG
>NW_013787566.1:0-631 GCF_000517525.1 Limulus polyphemus
TCTTCTTATTGACAGTACACAGTATCGATAAATCTTGTGTCTTCTTATTGACAGTACACAATATCGTTAAATCTTGTGTCTTCTTATTGACAGTACACAGTATTGTTAAATCTTGTGTCTTCTTATTGACAGTACACAGTATCGTTAAATCGTGTGTCTTCTTACTGACAGTACACAGTATCGTTAAATCTTGTGTCTTTTTATAGATAGTACACAGTATTGCTAAATCTTGTATCTTCTTATTGAGAGTACACAGTATTGTTAAATCTTGTGTCTTCTTATTGACAGTACACAGTGTCGTTAAATCTTGTGTCTTTTATTGATAGGACACAGTATTGCTATATCGTGTGTCTTCTTATTGACAGTACACAGTATTGTTAAATCTTGTGTCTTCTTATTCAGAGTACACAGTATCGTTAAATCGTGTCTTCTTATTGACAGTACACAGTATCGTTAAATATTGTGTCTTCTTATTGACAGTACACAATATCGTTAAATCTTGTGTCTTCTTATTGACAGTACATAGTATCGTTAAATCTTGTGTCTTCTTATTGACAGTACACAGTATAGTTAAATCTTGTGTCTTCTTATTGACAGTACTTAGTATCGTTATATCTTCTGTCTTCTTATT
>NW_013787567.1:0-631 GCF_000517525.1 Limulus polyphemus
ATAGGACAGCAGAGCATGAAACCACTAGATACACTCCAGCAAAATTGATGTTTGGTCGGGAACTTCGGTTGCCAGTGGATCTGTTAACAGGACGCCCACCTTATGAAGAGTTGCCTGAGAATGTTTTGTGAAAGTGTTATCGGAAAGGATGGATGATATCCACCATCAAGTGCGTTCAAACTTGAAAACGTCTGCTGATTCGATGAAGTTAACTTATGATAAGAGATCTACTGAAGTCAGCTTTGAACCAGGAGACAAGGTGTATTTGTATAATCCCAGGAAGACCAAAGGGAAATCTCCTAAGTTGTCTTCTCCATGGAAAGGCCCATATGACATAGTGGATCGTCTCTCAGACGTGACTTTCCAGGTAAAATGTGGTCGGCGAGGAAAACCAAAAGTGGTGCATGCCAACAGGCTTTGGCGTTATCACGGTCCAGGACATTTCAGTTGGGACGAAGTGGACCACAGAACAAATGACGCTGCTGAAGACGTGCCACCGTCGAAGAAGAAACTCTACTCAGTTTTGAGAAGGGAAACGGTGAAGCTCTTAATGAAGTTACTACCACATATGTGACTGTTACCGATGGTAGAACATTTCCTGATGAAGTAGATGAACCTCACGTGAAGCAGA
>NW_013787568.1:0-631 GCF_000517525.1 Limulus polyphemus
GTTTGTAATTGTAATACGGAACAGTGCAGATAGCATATCATGGTTCCATATCATGATAGCATATCATGGTTCCATATCATGATAGCATATCATGGTTCCACGCTTAAACAAAAACAAATGATAAAAGATTTGTAATTATTGTCATAGTTACAACATTTTCTTTTCTGTCCGTTTGCAGTGCTTTAAAAATGTTTATGAGGTGAAGGTTATTCATGCTAGGACACAGCTGATATAATTCTAAAAGTCCTGCTTGTCAATGTGTTTGATAAATGACCACGATCAGCAGGTATAACATTAAGATGGTTTAGAACACCGAGAGGTATATAGTTCAACACTTACTTTACTGCATGTGTTTATCATCTTCGTTTAAAAGTAATTACCTTTTAAAATGTGCACAACCATTTACAAACACCCTGGACAATTATATCGCTGTATTTATAATGCTGCTACAGAGATAATTAAAACATTTCTTTCACTGGGTTTGAATCTAAGATATGTGTAAAAATTAAGATCATATTGTCTTGGTTAGTAGCGTTCCCCCGACCCCAAAAGAAAAGATTCGTCAGTCTTACCCAAACTTTCTTGTTTAGAGAGGTAACTGGATAATAATAAGACTCGAAATGAAATTTTA
>NW_013787569.1:0-631 GCF_000517525.1 Limulus polyphemus
GTGTTCACAGAGTACTTTATAAATGAAAATGGCCCGCACACTAATTATCTTGTGCTACAACATGCCAAGAACTCAAGGTTCTCTCGAATTGTCAGATTTTGTTAGAGGAAGGATAGTTGGTCAAGCAGATTGTAGAATAAGTCAGCGGCAAATTTCGCAGAATTTGGGAATCTCGCTTTCGACAGTCAGCAGAATCATCGGGCAGTTCAGGAAACACGGCAAGGAAACAACTAAGCAGCATCCGGGTCGTCCTGGTCCATCGGAGAGGACAAAAAGGGCTGTCAAGAGGAGCATCGAAATGGATCCCAGATTAACGACTGCAGAAGTGGCTAAAGTTGGTGGAATGAGCCCGAAATCTGTTCAACGAATTCTCCACAGATTGGGTTATCGTTGCAGAGCAGCTAGAAAGAAGCCCTTATTAAGACCTGCCAACATAGTCAGACGAAAAAGTGGGCAAGTGATATGATGACCAAGCCTCTGGACTTTTGGAAGACCGTATTGTTCTCAGATGAATCAAGATTCGCTCAATTTTCGGACAGTGGAAGGATATGGGTCTGGAGAATGCTTCACCAAGAGTTTTGGCTCAACAGATTGTAGCCAGCTGTGAAGCATAGTGATTTCAGCGTGATGG
>NW_013787570.1:0-629 GCF_000517525.1 Limulus polyphemus
TAACTAAACGTAACCCGATGCCTGTGTTATTAATACGTGGGTATATTGTTACGTCTCCGTTTGTTAATTAACTTTCCGTAACTTCGTTACGACGAAACTTTAGCGACACAAGTTATTTACTCAATAAAACTGGTTTATTCTTTCCGAATATAACTTTACCGATACACTCAACTTCAACAATCGCGCTAAACAAACGCTATAACAACGGACGTGCTCAATAATACTTCTGACTGCAGATCAATTACTCACTGTCTACACACACATTACATTACATTATTCTGTCACGTTGTCACCCCCTTTTATATACCCGACTACCCTATATCTAGTAAATACTAGAGCATTCGCCAAAGTACAGGATAGTTCTAGAAACGTGGCATCACAGTAGTCATGCGACTCGCTGACGCAACACTGCCCCCTCCTTAATATTGTTCGTCCCGAACAATAACCATATATGATAAACCAATAACAATAACTTAATTAAAATGTACAGAATTACAAACACAAAATTACAATTCAACAAAGTCTCTTAATTTTACGGGACGTACTTCTTCCGTACTGGTCTCCGTCTCGTTGGCTTCTGCTTCATGTGGGAATCATCTGCTTCATCAGTAAAATGTCCTATCATCGGT
>NW_013787571.1:0-631 GCF_000517525.1 Limulus polyphemus
GGCAAGTGATATGATGACCAAGCATCTGGACTTGTGGAAGACCGTATTGTTCTCAGACGAATCAAGATTCGCTCAATTTTAGGACAGTGAAAGAATAATGGTCTGAAGAATGCCTCACCAAGAGTTTTGGCTCAACAGATTGCAGCCAACTGTGAAGCATGTTGGTTTCAGCGTGATGGTTTGGGGAGCTGTTTGGGTTGGTGAGAGATCGAGCTTAGTGGAGTGCGTTGGCAACATAAATTTTGCGAAATACGTCGAAATATTGGAGGAAGGACTCTTGCCACTTTATTACTCGGGTTTCGTGGACAAGAACACAACGTTGTTCCAGGAAGACGGAGCACGGTGTTACACTGCTAGAAACACCCAAAAGTGGCAGGAAGAAAATGGTATCCAGAAGTTGCCCTGGCCAAGCCAATCTCCTGACATGAACCCCATTGAAAACCTCTGGGTCATACTCGACCGGCAAGTCAAGAAACAACAACAAAAAAAAACCAACTTCGAAGAGCGATCTACTCCAAGTTTTGAAGCAAGAGTGAGCGAAAATCCCACAATCTAAAATTGACGAGATGATTCTTACGATGCTCCAAAGGATCAACTAACTCCACGAAGCGAAAGGAAGATCTACTAGATA
>NW_013787572.1:0-626 GCF_000517525.1 Limulus polyphemus
GTACTGGAAGGCCTACAATGGAGGATAGCCCTAGTGTATCTGGATGATGTCATTGTATTTGCAAAAACTTTTGATGAGGAAATGTCCCGGCTAGAGGAAGTATTCAAGCATTTGAAAACAGCAAACCTCAACCTCCATCCCAAAAAATGCCACTTGTTCCAGAAGGAGATGCTTTACTTTGGTCACATTGTAAGTGAGCATGGTGTGCAAACTGATCCTGATAAGGTGAAAGCAGTGCATGACTGGCCAACACCAGACAATGTGGGAAAGTTAAGATGTTTCTTGGGACTCTGTACCCATTACCGGAAGTTTGTGAAGGACTTTGCAACTATAGCTGCTCCACTATATGATTTGACCAAAAAAGACCATAAGTTTGAATGGTCACTTTCTTGCCAGCATGCATTGAAAGAAAATTTGGCTTCAGCTCCACTTTTAAAGCTCCCATATCCCTCAATGCCGTACATACAGGATTGTGATGCTAGTAATGTCGGAATTGGAGGGGTGGCGAAGTGGGCGAAAAATGAACATGTGGTGGCCTACTTCAGTAGGGTTTTGGGTCGACCAGAGAGGAACTACTGTGTAACACGGAGGGAACTCCTTGCTATAGTAAAGAGTCTGACATATTT
>NW_013787573.1:0-632 GCF_000517525.1 Limulus polyphemus
ATGAGGACATCTCGGAATTAAGAAGACATTGAGTCGCCTACGACAGAGATTTTACTGGATAGGTATGAGGAAAGGTGAGGAAGAATGGTGCAGGACCTAGAGTACATATTGTGCTAAAAGGGGACCCAAGCATAATGGATGTGCTCCAGTGAAGTTATATTAAGTTGGTGCACCAATGGAAAGAGTATCCATTGACATTGCTGGTCTTTTGCCCCAAACTCGTGCTGGAAACAAGTATATTGCCCCTTCCTTAGTATTGTTAAACCAATAGATAATTAATAATAACTTAATTAAATGTACAAAATTTACAAACACAAAATTAAATTTCAACAAAGTTTCTTAATTTTATGGGACGTATCTTCTTCTGTATTGGCTTCTGCTTCAAGAGAGATTCATCTGCTCCATCAGGAATTGTCCTATTATCGGTAATAGTCACATCAATGGTAGTAACTTCATGAAGGGCTTCACTGTTTCCCTTCTCAAAACCGGGTGGAGTTTCTTCTTTGACAGTGGCTTTTTCTGGTGACACGTCTTCAGTGGCGTCATTTGTTCCATAGTTCACTTCGTTCCGACTGAAATGTCCTAGACCATGATAACGCCAAAACCTGTTGGCATGCACCACCTTTGGCTTA
>NW_013787574.1:0-631 GCF_000517525.1 Limulus polyphemus
ATTAAGGAGGTGATAGTCGAGAAATCAGATAGTCCCTGGTCAGCTCCCGTCGAGTTAGTCCAGAAGAAGGATGGGACACAACACTGCTATGTGGACTTTAGAGCTCTTAACAGTATAACCGAAAAAGACTCATATCCACTGTCAAGAATTGATGATACTCTTGATGCCCTAAGTGGAGCCAGGTGGTTTTCAACTCTGGACTTAAAGTCAGGTTTCCATCAAGTAAAAATGGCTGGAGCAAATAAACTTAAGACTGCATTTAGTTATGGCCAAGGTCTTCGGCAATACTGTGTGATGCCACTCGGGCTTAGCAATGCCCCAGCAGCATTTGAGAGGCTGATGGAAAGAGTACTGGAAGGCCTACAATGGAGGATAGCCCGAGTGTATCTGGATAATGTCATTGCATTTGCAACAACGATTGATGAGGAAATGTCCCGGCTAGAGGAAGTATTCAAGTGTATGAAAGCAGCAAACCTCAGACTCCATCCCAAGAAATGCCACTTGTTCCAGAAAGAGGTGCTTTACTTGGGTCACATTGTAAGTGAACATGGTGTGTGAACTGATCCTGACAAGGTGAAAGTAGTGAGTGATTGGCCAACACCAGACAATTTGGGAGAGTTAAGAAGTTTCT
>NW_013787575.1:0-630 GCF_000517525.1 Limulus polyphemus
AAATTTCACAAGCAAAATCTTTATTACATCCAGCCAGTTATCAAATGTTTCTTAAGAAAAAAGTTTATATTATATGTGTTATTTCACTAATGAATCTCTATAACCACCATAAAAAAATTTGGAAATAAATATAAATTGTGCCTTTTCCATTCTAGAATTACTGCAAATTATAACATGAAATCACAAATGTTTAGACTAATATTGCTTAAATCTCATAACATTATACATTTATATATGTATTATTATTATTATATTGCCTGTGCCTGGCTAACAATACAGAAGTTACAATGACATGGCACACATGCACTCATGTTACTGTATCCTATAATATAAAATTGACCTTTAGTTTTTACAAAGTGACATGTCTTGGCTGTGTTATAATGGACTAGTATTTTATAAAATACAGTCACATTTCAATTATTATACATAATATATGTATATACATTATTACTATTTACAAATAACATCTTAAACTTATTTTTTTTAAAACATAGAACAGTAAATAAAGAAGTAAAGCAAACAACTATCTCTTCTAGTTATGACCTTAGTACTCATTTGCTGCTTGTCATAGGCTGCTAAGCCTTATAATATTTCACACAATGAAGATGTGAATTGAAATATTTTTTTAGG
>NW_013787576.1:0-632 GCF_000517525.1 Limulus polyphemus
TGCAGGTTTTCTTGCAACTGCTGTTGTCTCTCTTCTTGTTTCTTTTCTTTTTCCTCTAACAACTGTTGTAATTTCTCTTCTTGTTTCTTTTCTCGTTCTTCTTGTTTCTTTTCTTGTTTTTGTATTGCTGCCATCAAATCTGCTAGGCTGTAGTCTGATTTGCCGCTTCTCGTTTCCATTTTTTTTTTCTGTCCCACTCTCTGACACCAATTTGTTACATCTCCGTTTGTTAATTGATTTTTCCGTAACATCGTTCCAACGAAACTTTAACGACACAAGTCTTTACTTAATAAAACTGGTTTATTATTTCCGAATATAACTCTGCGATACACTTAATCTCAATACTCGCGCTAAAACAACACTGTAACGAACGAACGTTAACTTCAACAATACCGTGTGACTGCAGTTCAATTACTCACTATCTACACACACATTACATTCCCCTCTTTTATATACTAGCCTACCCTATATCTAGTAAGAAGTAGAACATTCGCCAAAGTACATAATAGTTCTAGAAACGTTGCGTCACAGTAGTCATGTGACTCGATGATGCAACAATATATATACAGTGTATATATATATATTGTTACGTCTCTGTATGCTTGTTTGTTAATTTTCTATGATACAAGTCC
>NW_013787577.1:0-632 GCF_000517525.1 Limulus polyphemus
CATTATCAGTAAACATTACAATGCTCTCATACACAAAATATCAATTATTTTTATTAAGTCTTAAGGTTTGTAAAGCAATGTTTTTCTCATGCCTTTTTTTTTCTTTTCACATCTTGCCTATCTATCATGCAAAGTAATTTTCATTTTAAGATTAAAAATACTTATATGCATTAGAAAATTTTCAAATTTCACATGCGAAATCTTTATAATGTCCAGTTTCTTAAGAAAGTGCTATATTTTTTTCTATTATTTTCAGTAATTAATTCTCTCTACAGATACGGTAGATTTGACCGATCTCGTAACCACGATGGCTGAGAAAGCCACTAGTGGGGACATTCTGAGCTTCTGATTGGTTATTCATGTCATATATAAAAGTGTATATGAGGGAGCATTTCCAAAAATGGAAAGAGGTGGGCAGGGTGTCACTGTGTTTCATTTATTACATGAGCAATATCTTAACAAATAAAAAAGGATAAGACATTCTTGTCAATATTGGTAATTTGAGTTTCTAATTCATACCAAACTACAGACTTAGTATTTTGACTTCACAAACACCGAATTTGAACCAGTGCTGCATTCAACATACCACGTGACACACAAAAACCGATGTCTGTCTGTTTGTTAACATTTAC
>NW_013787578.1:0-628 GCF_000517525.1 Limulus polyphemus
GAGATTGTAGGTACTAAACGGCAGTATCTATGTAGGAGTTTGTAGGTACTAAACGGCAGTATCTATGTAGGAGTTTGTAGGTACTAAACGGCAGTATCTATGTAGGAGTTTGTAGGTACTAAACAGTATTATCTATGTAGGAGTTTGTAGGTACTAAACGGCAGTATCTATGTATGAGATTGTAGGTACTAAACGGCAGTATCTATGTAAGAGTTTGTAGGTACTAAACGGCAGTATCTATGTAGGAGTTTGTAGGTACTAAACGGCAGTATCTATGTAGGTGTTTGTAGGTACTAAACGGCAGTATCTAGGTAGGAGTTTGTAGGTACTAAACGGCAGTATCTATGTAGGAGTTTGTAGGTACTAAACGGCAGTATCTATGTAGGTGTTTGTAGGTACTAAACGGCAGTATCTATGTAGGAGTTTGTAGGTACTAAACAGCATTATCTATGTAGGAATTTGTAGGTACTAAACGGCAGTATCTATGTAGGAGTTTGTATGTCCATTGTGCAAGTCGTTTAAAAACCTTTAGAACTATACGTATAATTACAAATTATGGTACTTACATTAATGATGGTGATCACGCTCTTGCATCGATTTTCCTCGTGCTTCAATATGTTTTTAAAAA
>NW_013787579.1:0-630 GCF_000517525.1 Limulus polyphemus
AATCATAAAATTACAATTCAACAAAGTCTCTTAATTTTACTGGACGTATCTTCTTCCATACTGGTCTCCATCTCGTTGGCTTCTGCTTCATGTGGGGTTCATCTGCTCCATCAGGAAATGTCCTATCGTCAGTAACAGTCACATCAGTGGTAGTAACTTCATCAAGAGCTTCACCGTTTCCCTTCTCAACACTGAGTAGAGTTTCTTCATCGACGGTTGCTTTTTCAGGTGACACGTCTTCAGCAGCGTCATTTGTTCTGTTGTCCACTTCATCTCAACTGAAATGTCCTGGACTATGATAACGCCAAAACCTGTTGGCATACACCACTTTTGGCTTACCTCGCCGACCACATTTTACCCTGAAAGTCACGTCTGAGAGACGATCCACTATGTCATATGGGCCTTCCCATGGAGAAGACAACTTAGGAGACTTCCCTCTGGTCTTCCTGGGATTATACAACCACACCTTCTCTCCTGGTTTAAAGCTGACTTCAGTAGATCTCTTATCATAAGATAAGTTCATCGAATCAGGAGACGTTTTCAAGTTTGAACGCACTTGATGGTGAATATCATCCATCCTTTCCGGTAACTACTTTCACAAACTCTAGACATATTCACAGGCAACACTTC
>NW_013787580.1:0-629 GCF_000517525.1 Limulus polyphemus
AAACTAGATATTATCTTATAGTATATGAACTTGGTTATGTTAAACGTATGAATAGGAAAATATTACAGCTTACATTCTTTATTTTATAGTAAACAAAAAGTATTTAAACGTAATTAGGAGTCACTTTAAATAACTAGATATTATCTTAGTGTACATGAACATCGTTGTGTTAATCTTGTGAAGAAGGAACAAGATTACAGCTTATATTCTTTATTTTATAGTGAACAAAGAGTATTTACACGTAATTAGGAGTCACTTTAAAAACTAGATAATAAATTGGTGTACATGGAGTTGGTTGTGTTAAACATATGAAAAACGAACAAGATTACAGCTCATATTCTTTATTTATAGTAAACAAAGAGTACTTACACGTAATTATGAGTCACTTTAAATAACTAGGTATATTATCTTATCATACATGAACATGATTGGGTTAAACTTATGAAGAAGGAAAAAGACTACAGCTTATATTCTTTATTTTAGATTAAACAAAGAGTATTTACACTTAATCAGGAGTCACTTTAAATAATTAGATATTATCTTAGTGTATATGAATAGTGTTGTGTTAAACATATGAAGAACGAAAAATATTACAGCTTATAATTTGTAAAATATAGTAAAAAAGAGTA
>NW_013787581.1:0-631 GCF_000517525.1 Limulus polyphemus
TATATATATATATATATATATATATATATATATATATATACACATCCACATATATACTTTTGATTGGATCCCAATCTGTAGTCATAGAGTGATGCATTTCACACCACCGGAGTCATAATGAGAAAGTAAGTAACATCAAAGTGGACAAACTTTCTCCTCCACCTGAAGAAGTCCAAAAGGCAACACCTCAGGCTCGGAATGACAGGAACGTATATGCCGTACTCAACCAAGGGAACAGAACTCATCTGGTCTGGAATTATAAACATTCATCCTCACTCCCCAACTAAATGGGCAAGAAGTATTCCGCTTGCCCCTGTAATTATGGAGAGGACGTGGAACCTGTGCTCAACCAAGGACCTACGATGGGACCACTTTGCATTCAGAATTATGAGGAGATAGTGGACCTTCTTCTATGAACAACATACAAAACCAAAATTGATCAAAGAGAAGGGACACTCACTACCCAACCAGACAGCTTCATGTCAAATCTGAACCAGAATTATGAGTAGGCTCCCACAGAGGCTCACTCCACTTCTACTAACATCTGGAAAAACCTCCAGGGATCCAAGCAGGAAGGCCCCCCCAAGTTTGCCCTCTTCTCCATCAGTAGAGGAACACACTCGAACACTCT
>NW_013787582.1:0-631 GCF_000517525.1 Limulus polyphemus
GTCTGGAAGGGGCTTGCCATTGTCTTGGGCTGATTAGGTCGATGGTTAATGTATCCTCCTTGTGTAAAAGACAATAAATCCTCCTTTAATGTATTTAATTCGCTTTGTAATTTACTAATGTTTTCCATTTGTGTACGCTGGCTTTCTCTCAACTGTTGGAGACTTTATTCTTGTTTATTTTCTTTCTCCTCCAACAACTGCTGTAATCTCTCTTTTTGTTTCTTTTCTTTTTCCTCCAACAACTGCTGTAATCTCTCTTTTTGTTTCTTTTCTTTTTCCTCCAACAACTGCTGTAATCGCTCTTCTTGTTTCTTTTCTCGTTCTTCTTGTTTCTTTTCTTTTTCCTCCAACAACTGCTGTAATCTCTCTTCTTGTTTCTTTTCTCGCTCTTCTTGTTTCTTTTGCTGTTCTTGTATTGCTGCCATCAAATCTGCTAAGCCGTAGTTTGATTTGCCACTTTTCGTTTCCATCTTCTTTTTTTTTCAATCTCTGACACCAATTTGTTATGTCTCTGGTCGTTTGTTAATTTCCCGTAAAAATTCTTCCCGAGGAAGTTCAGCGATACAAGTCCTTTCTTAAATAAAACTAGTTTATTCTTTCCCAATACAACTTTGCAATACACAGAATTTCC
>NW_013787583.1:0-630 GCF_000517525.1 Limulus polyphemus
ATGATGTGTTTGGACTATGGAACCACAGTCTTCCTTCTTTAATCAAATTTTTAGACTTTCTTAATTCATATACTCCACATCGAATTCACTCTGAATCAATCTGACAAAAGGCGCATAGGTTTTCTTGACTTTACCTTAAGGATTGACGATGACAATAATATACAATCTACCTTATTTCACATACCAATTAAACATATCTCTTCCCTAAACTTCAACTCCCATCATCCCAAAGCTTCCAAGAGAATTAAAAGGAATCTATCGCAACTTTAGTGAAAAAACAATACACGCTCTGAACTAAAATCACTTCTTCTGAACAACGAATATCCACTTTTTTGCATAAAACAAATTTTCAATGACTATTATGCACAAAAATCATCATCGCACTTCCAACATGAAAAAACATAGACAAACAAAAAAATAACACAAAAAATATTACTTATATAACACCTCTAATTCACAAAGCTACCTCTAGGAAAATAAAAACGATAATCAGGAAATATGAACTGCCGATTAAAATTATAGAACGGTCAGGTCCAACCCTAAAAAAAAAAACAAGAAACTTTCAAAGTGTCTACAGATGGGTGTATTGTCGCCGATGTTATTTACCAGCTTACATGTAACATCTGTCAT
>NW_013787584.1:0-631 GCF_000517525.1 Limulus polyphemus
GATACGATAGGTAAAATGAATTAAAACAACAGCAATAGAAACTGATAAATAGATAAATAACCAAACTACATGTAGGCCTAAATAATTTAGAATACTAATAGCAGAAATAATGTACAAGATACTATAGATACAATAAATTAAAACAACAAAAATAGAAACTAATAAATATCCCAACTACATGTAGGCTGAAATAATTTAGAATACTAGTAGCAGAGAAACAATGTACAAGACACATAGGTAAAATAAATTAAAACAACAACGACAGAAATTAATAAATAACCCAACTACATGTAGGCCTAAATAATTTAGAATACTAATAGGATAGAAAGAATGTACAAGTTACGATAGGTAAAATAATTTAAAACAGCAACAACAAAACTAATAAACTAACCCAACGTACATGTAGGCCTAAATAATTTAGAATACCAATAGCAGAGAAACAATATACAAGATACGATGGGTAAAATAAATTAAAACAACAACAATAGAAACTGACCAATAAATAAATAACTAAACCACGAGTAGGTGTAACTAATTTAGAATACTAATAGCAGAGAAACAATGTACAAGATACGATGGGTAAAATAAAGTAAAACACCAAAAACAAAAACTAATAAATAACCCAACTACA
>NW_013787585.1:0-630 GCF_000517525.1 Limulus polyphemus
CAGACATTGCTGCAAAAGAGGGGTTGAACTAACCAGGTGCCATCAAGCTGAAGTCAATGTGACTGAAGGAGTTGATGACGATGAAGGGGAACCAGGTATAGATATTAAATCAGAGCAGGAGAAAGACCAAGATTTGATGCCAATAATTGATTTTCTAAAAGCAAGTGTTTTGCGCCCTGCTTGGGAGAAGGTATCTAGTCTAAGCCCTGTGACAAAGAACTATTGGGCACAATGGGACCAGTTGAAGCTTGAAGATAGTTTTCTTCTCCGGAGACGGGAAACTGCAGATGGGAAAGTGACGACATGGCAAACGGTTATCCCGAGAAAGTTACGGGAAGTTGTGCTGCGCCAATTCCATGATACTTTAATAGGAGGACATCTCGGAGTTAAGAAGACATTGAGTCACCTACGACAAAGATTTTACTGGATAGGTATGAGGCAAGATGTGGAAGAATGGTGCAGAACATGCAGTACATGTTGTGCTAACAGGGGACCCAAGCATAAGGGACGTGCTCCAATGAAGTTATATCAAGTTGGTGCACCAATGGAAAGAGTAGCCGTCGACATTGCTGGTCCTCTGCCCCAAACTCGTGCTGGAAACAAGTACATTTGTGTGGTGATGGATTATTT
>NW_013787586.1:0-911 GCF_000517525.1 Limulus polyphemus
AAAAATCAAAATCTCAAGTACTGATCCCACTCGCTTCTCTTGACAACTTTAAATCATATTCCAGAAAATCAAAATCCCAAGTACTGATCCTACTCGTTATAAATACAAAAAATCAAAATCCTAACTACTGATCCCAATCATTACTCTTAAAAACTTTAAATCATATTCCAAAAAATCAAAATCCCAAGTACTGATCCCACTTGTTACTCCTGACAACTTTAAATCATAATGAGTGACAAACAGACTTACTAATAAAAGTTTAAATGGATTTTACTTAAGATCGTAAACTCCTGCTTCTTGAAAGGTGTTTATGTATTTTAATAAATTCTTTTGATTTGTATGCTTTAATTATAAAGTATTCTTGATCAATATAATGTATTTTAACGATGTCGTTGTTTTTATAGTATCACATGTTTTAATTACGTAATATTTCTTGGATAGTATAACATTTTAATTATGTAGCATTTTTTTGAATAGCATGATGGGTTTGAATTATATACATTTTTTGTTTATTGTCAAATATTCTTATTATGTGATATTTCTTTTGGTAGTAGCACGTAATTTAATAATGTATTTTTTTATAGTATTGATAATTAAACCTAGAAAAGAACACAGGTAAAAACTGAAGGAGTTGTTTAAACATTTGTTTAACAACAAGTAAAAGCTTGGAATGGTCTATTCTTTCATTGGGGGTGTGTCTGTGAGCCAGACTAGTTTCGGAGAATTCCACTCCTCATCAGTGACCCTGGACACTACCACCAATGAAATATTAAACCAAACTAAGCTTTTATAGTAGTGACGTATACGAAATGGTGTATTTAAGTGTTTTCACTCACAAAAAAGAAACCTATCATTCTATAGGTATTTGAATAACTTGTAGTAATCCGCCACAATTTAATTCTTCGTACTGT
>NW_013787587.1:0-630 GCF_000517525.1 Limulus polyphemus
GCTTTAGAACACAGATACGGAACCCAAAATCAGTTTGAAGTCTACAGGGCTAGGTTTAGGACGAGAGTCCGTGCTAAAGGGGAGAGCCTGCAAGAGCTGGCACAGGACTTGGAAAGTATGGCACACAAGGGCTACCCAACTCCGATCTTCTCAAGCTGTTGCTGAGGGATCAGTTTGTAGTAGCCTTGGACAGTCCACAACTGAAGATACAAGTGAAGCAAGCACACCCCTTTACTATGCAGGATGCAATGGCCAAGGCCGTTGAAGTTGAATCCTACGTTAAGTCCAGCACAGAGGTACCAAGGCTGGTACAGTCATCAGGATTCAAGGCCAGAAAATGTCAGCTTTCAGAGAAGTTTGAGGAACTTTGCTGGCACTGTAATAAACCTGGGCACAAGAGAGCTCAATGCTGGCAACTTCAACACAGGGGAGAAGCCACAGTAGGAAAGGCTGCTACACAGAAAGGTTGTTGGAACTGTGGAGAGCAAGGTCATATGAGGAGCCAGTATAAGACGAATATTACCAACAAGCCAGCCTCAAGGAGACCAGTAGTGGTTGGTGTTGAGAGACACTCACCAACCCCCATCATGAAAGTCCCAACAGCTAAGTGTAAAATGGCATGCACACAAT
>NW_013787588.1:0-631 GCF_000517525.1 Limulus polyphemus
CTTTTATTTTTAGACAATTAGAATAACACATTTTCAGTAGACATAATTCTGTATTGGCCTAGAAAATACAAATCTCTCTCTATAATATAAGTACTTTGCAAATTATGGTGATATTTTTGGCTATGTATATATATACATTATTTTTTTGTTTTTTTTGATAAAAGAGTTAGCACAAATGATCACATATAAAGTATAATAGACTTAAAATAAGACCCAAAACTCGAGCGCTTTCGAATAGCCAACTATTATATATATTTCTGTATACTCATAAAACTTTAAATTTTAGTTTTTCTTAAAACATAGAACAATAAATAAAAATTATGCTCAAAAACAAAAATTGTGAGTACTTACGCAAATGTTACACATGTACTGAGCTCGCCCTAAGCCTCGTTTTTTCTTCCGAGTGAAGGGTGAAGCGATATTAATTTTTGATGGCTTCCCTTCAAATAGGAATTTTAGAAAAACAAAAAATTATCATGTTACTGTATTAATACACACAAAATCCAAGTAATTTATCTGGGTCTCTAAATAAGCTATATACGCTGCAGGATATGGCGAGAAACTGGGCTCAGTGGCGGTCGTGCTGTAGGCATCTTATTGGTTTGTCTGTCTGCCAAGTCCACTGGCGAGC
>NW_013787589.1:0-1275 GCF_000517525.1 Limulus polyphemus
AGCTTAATAAACGTGTTCGGTTTCTCTGATTATGCGCCATCTTGCTGCTATAGTAGAGGGTGTCCCTAAAGTCGTCTGCCATATAGATCTTCAATATGTTCGTCTTCAAACGTCTTCCAATCGTCCTCCGGGAGGCTTATAACGCTAAAATTCGAGGTTCAATTCCCTGCTGTCAACAAAGTGCATATAGGTTTTTTTTTATGATCCGGACGTTGCCAAATAGTTAACCAATCTGGTCAGATTGTGGATCTGAGGGTTCACAACTCGCTTGCTCTTTTGTTCCTCATTTGGGGACTGTGCGTACATTGTAAAAGTGACAACCAAGTCTAGCTATTCGATTAGAGTTGGCGGTGGGTGTTGTTGACTAGCCGCCTTTCCCCTAGTTAATCAGTTGAGAAATAGGGTTAGCTAGCTAGCATCGAGAGCCCTCTAGTAGCTCTACACGACTATTCGAAACAAACCAACTACCACAACACGCCCACATATCCCCATTGTTAAAAAGTAATCTTATTTTTCTCAATTTTACTATGGCAACCGAGTTTTGGGACACCCTGTACATTGGGCTTGTAGTTAGGGCTAAAAGAGCTGCAACAACGTTACCACCTATAGGAAAATATATTTTCTCCATATGCCCTATTTCAGTGTTGAAATTCCGCAGAAATCTCCCCCGAGGTATGAATTACGTGTTAAATACAACAAATATTTAAAGGAATATCAGAAGCGCTTTTCATATGTTCTCAAAATGCTACTTCGACACGTTTAAATTTCGGACTTTCTTATGAAGATTCAGGGCTGCAATTTTAAGCACTTATGAGTGAAATATGAATTTGTTATAATATATTAACCACACTACATTTGCAATAACCAGTGCCGACGAGGCCTTTCGCCAATACCAGGGCTCATCAAGCCGGTTGTGATATGGCAGTAACTAAGCTGTACCTACTAAAATAAAACAACGAAAAATATTTTCAAAGGTGTTTTTATTTTTTTAGGCACAAATGATAAAAATTTTATGATCGTTTGAAAATTGCAATTCAGCTACATTTTCCGGAAAAGTGCACCCTTTTCCAGACGGTTTTCTCTTTATTTTCTTATTCTTTTCCCTTTTCCTTCTTTCTTTCTTGAAAATAAATGACAATTCTTTTATGATTTTGTTGTTTTTTGTGATGAATACTTATGTTGACCCTCGAACAAGTACAGAAGTCAAAATGAAACACCTCCTTGGACTCCTCCTTCAGCTGCTTACCTTTCCTTGGACTTCTCCTTCAGTTGCTT
>NW_013787590.1:0-633 GCF_000517525.1 Limulus polyphemus
CTAGTCATCACCACCCACTGCCAACTCTTGTGCTATTCTTTTACCAACGAATAGTGGGACTTACCGTCAATTATAACGCCCCAACGGCTGAAAGGGCAAGCAATGCTACAATTTAATGCTACAAAAAGTACTGAAACAAGAAAGTCAAAACTACAAAAAAACTGAGTTACTGAAGATGTAAAAACAAAAAAACAATCCCTACTTTGGCTCAGTGTAACATAATTTTAGTGATTTGCCAAAGTTGAGTTCTTGGACTTTGGAAATTACAGTTTTGTTACTAATTCTCCTCGTTGTGTAATTCTTGGAAAATGAATTTCAAATCTTCAAATTAATTTCAATATAAATTTAAGATTCCGTACCTGAATACCAATAAAAATTAGGCAATACGGTCGTGTCGCACATATTTTACAAAATCACAGGGCAATTTGACATTCGTACGAAATGTCTTCAATATTAAACGTAGTGGTCTCTTGTCTGGCTTTAATTGTCGTGTTATTTAAACCTTTAAATATATGTAATACATATTTTTCTAACCGCGAAACGTGGATTATGCATATAATTAACTATAAAGATGAACTATGATCTGTTCATACTTTGAATAGAAGTACGTTAGTTAGAAGCTTAAATAATTTA
>NW_013787591.1:0-631 GCF_000517525.1 Limulus polyphemus
CCAAAATACGTACATCACGTATAATAGTTAAATGAACCGCCTAAACATCACGTTAGTGTAGCATATATAATATGTAAAGTTTAATATGCTCTAATGCCTTATAGTGATAGCACACGAGGCGACACACATTCGGCATGTAATGTTGTTTGAATACAAGAAGGGAAACAACTCCTCAAACAAGTTTATGGAAATGTTTTGAACGTTCGTAACTGTCAACGATGGTTCAGCAAATTTTGTTCAGGTGACTTTAGCCCTAAAAACTGTAATGGCAGGGGCCGATATGTTGGAATTTATATTGATGCTCTGAAGACGCTTGTTAAATCTAACCCAAGGCAAAGCACTCGTGAAATGGCCCTGAAATTGTATGTCTCTCATGAAAAAATACGTAAACATTTAAGGAATATGAGAAAACTCCATAAAGAAGGTTTTTGGGTGCCTCATGATTCTCCGATGATCATCATTTCCAACGTGTGAACGTTGCTTCGTCTCTTCTGGTGCGTAATGCGCGTGAACCATTTTTGGACAGAACTGTCACCGGTGATGAAAAATGGATTCTCTATGCGAATATTAAACGCCAAAAACAAAGCCCCTTCAGACTCCAAAACCTGGACTCCATCTGCAGAAAGTGATA
>NW_013787592.1:0-633 GCF_000517525.1 Limulus polyphemus
GCAAACAACAATATGTGTTAAAGGTGCAGGCAACAATATGTGTTGTAGATTAGACAAGAACATGTTTTAAGGACGCAAACAACAATATGTGTTAAAGATGCAGGCAACAATATGTATTAGAGATAACACTGTATGTTAAGGGCGTAGGAAATAATGTGTGTTAAGGACGAAGAGAAAATGTGTCAATGATGCAAACAACAATATGTGTTAAGAATGACGTGACTTCAAATCAAACCGCGGCTAACTGCGCGCGTGGTGAGAGAAGTGAAACAAGAGTAACTGTCATCTCTGTTGGATATTCGAGTTTCAAGTAATATTGTACTTTGGGAACAAGCCTACTTCTCTAAGTTTCAGTGAAAGTACGAGAATTGCTGGTCCTTAATACAGCGTTTATTCGCCTACTAAAGTGTGTTTTTTTTTGCTGATGTTGTTAACTCTAATTATTCTATGTACTATCTCTGAAAAAAGTAGATGTAAAAAAAAAAGTAAAAACGCCATTTTTTTTTCAATCTCTCAGTCTTAGCGACGCTTACCTTTAAAAAATTGTTTTTCCCCATCAACTACTATCTTTAAATAAACCGGGATTCGAATCCCCGTCGCACCAAACATGCTCGCCCTTTCAGCCCTGGGGGC
>NW_013787593.1:0-646 GCF_000517525.1 Limulus polyphemus
CATTCACGAAGGAACAAGATACTTCCAGAAAATAGGCGGCGTGACAATAGTCACGTGACCTTCTGACGCAACAGTATTCTAACTTGTAAGCGTAAGTTCACAAGCGACGTTCAGATGGACACATCTTGAACTAAGAATAATATAAAAATATTCTTGTTTGTTTATAGTTAAGCACAAAGCTACACAATATACTAATATTGGTAAATGTACAATGTTTCGACAAGGTTTTGACAACATCAGGTGTACTATGTACTCTGCTTATCATGGGCATCAAAACCAGGTTTCTAGCGTTGTAAGTCCGCGGAGATACCGCTGTGCCACTTAGGGGGGGATAAACTTACTGTACAATTTCACGGCTAATCTATCCAGTAACTGAATATACGCAATATCTAACACTGATCCAAATATTTCACTGGTACCTTACCATTGAAAACAGAGATGACCAATTCACTATTAGCTTACTAACCGAGTGGTCCACTTATTCAGAGTTAGTGATGTGTAGAGGAATTCTACGAAACTAATTTAACCCTATAACGCACGTTGATCAAAGTGTAGACTAAAATAGACCACCTTTGAACTTAGACTTCGAGATTATACAACTTTCAGAATACTGAATTTATCTATTATATTTGCTATTGTGCGGCAG
>NW_013787594.1:0-631 GCF_000517525.1 Limulus polyphemus
AATCTGTCAGAAAAATAATTTTTATTCTTTGCATATATTTTTCACATAATGTGAACGCTGAATTTTCTAAAACTTACTATTTATTTAAGATCATTTTTCATACATGTTTTTATAAATTGATTAGCATAACATATAATTTTCAATCAGTCACCAGGTGTCACTTTTATTTTACTTAAGTGTAGTTTTAAATATACATATATTTATCCATTTCTAAAGTAAAATATCCCTAACAACTTTTCACATACACTCTCGCCATTAGCTACATTGTACCGGAAATTAGATTCTTAGAACAGTACATAGAGAAATAGACTAAACATTTCCTGGAAAACTGGATGACCTTCATGATGTCACTGAACTAACTTTATATATATATATATCATTTATTTGATTACACCACCATTTCCAGTTTTCCCCTAAAGAAGAAAGGTCCACCTTTCAAAAGTGCTTGGGTTATAGGGTTTTTTTCATTTCTATCAATATTTATATAATGATGTTGTGGTTACCAAAGTCAACTGAATTCTTGAGCTTCCGAGTTACAAGCTAAAACAAATGCACTTCTTTTGGTGAAAAACAAATGAACCAAGTACAAAATATTGAGATGACCATTTAGCTCCAAGTAAAATTACTTACC
>NW_013787595.1:0-631 GCF_000517525.1 Limulus polyphemus
TAACAAAAGTGGATGACTGAAGTGAAAGGACTAAAGATGAAAAAGAGTGCGAACATTGAACGAAAAAGTTGTATCCACTAAATGTCAGTGTGAGAAAGTATAGAAAAAGTGTAGGGCGAGGAAATGGAAAAGATAAAGTTGAACGAAAGAGAACTAACTCTTCATTCATTCCAAAAGGATTAACAGTGCCTAATCTAAAAACCAAACGTTTTTCCACGCGTTATCTTTGAGTTACAGTGGATGGAGCAAATGTGAGTCCAACTATGGAGAAGTCAGATATGCAATGTGAAGGGTTATTAAAGTGTCTACCTGTGAATTTTGTAGTGTTATTATTTCTTATATAAGAAAGATGTTCACTTGAACGATCTCCTAAGCGGCGACCCGTTTGACCAACGTATAGCATGTTGCACTTTTTACAGCAAACACAGTATAGCAGGCTTGTTGAAATACAAGTGAATGATTGTCGTATTTGAAATTTCCAATTGAGGCCAGATATGAATGTTGTGGTGTTAACATATTGGCCAGATATGGATGTTGTGATGTTAACATATTGGCCAGATACGGATGTTGTGGTGTTAACATATTGGCCAGATATGGATGTTATGATGTTAACATATTGGCCAGATATGGA
>NW_013787596.1:0-631 GCF_000517525.1 Limulus polyphemus
ATTTTTACAATAACAGTATCAGCCTAATTCGGTATTTGTATATATATATAGTTATAAGTTTTTATATTTATAGCAACGGTAATAGCCGAAACATCGAGACCTTGGTTTCACAAATTGATGTAATTAATGGACACTAATTAGGTAACCTCGAAGGAACAGTTTATATAGCGTTTAACGGAATAGTCTCCAACAGCCTCAGTTCCAAAATGGTCTTTTTAAGCTATTGAACTTAAGGAACGCCAGCGATATCAGCCTCGAAACGGTGATTTCATTTGCTATTGGATGCAACAAAAGATATTGTTTGTTTTGTTTGGAATTTCGTGAAAAGTTACTTTAGGGTTATCTGACCTTGTCGTTCCTAAGTTAACAGTGGTTTGGTTTGTTTGAATTTCGCGCAAAGTTACACGAGGGCTATCTGCTCTAGCCGTACCGAATTTAGCTGTGAAAGACTAGAGGGTAGGCAGCTAGTCATAACCACCCACCGCCAACTCTTGTGCTACTCCTTTACCAACGAATAGTGGGAATGGTCGTCACATTATTATGCTGAAAGGGCGAGCATGTTTGGTGGAATTTAGCAGTGATAGACTAGAGGGAAGGCAGCTAGTTAACACCACCTACCACCAACTCTTGG
>NW_013787597.1:0-631 GCF_000517525.1 Limulus polyphemus
GGGGCATTTGGAATGTCGTTTTCAGAAATATATATATATCTAACTAATTTTTCAAGTGTTTATATCGTTTCCAGTTTGTTCACTTTAATTACCGTTTTTAACATGTTTCTATTGATATTTATTGTTTTTGTCGTAATACTCCTTCATTTAAGTAAAATGTTGTATATGTATAAAGAACTGTCTAAAAATAAATGTTTTCTAGTAGAATAATCTTCCTTTATAAAGAACTGTCTATACAGCATTGTTTTCAAGTAGAATAATATTTCTTTATAAAGAACTGTCTGGACAGCACTGTTTTCAATTAGAGTAATGTTTCTATATAAAGAACTGTTTGTACATTACTATTTTCAAGTATACTAATGTTTCTTTATAAGAACTGTCTCGACAATACTTTTTGAAGTAGAATAATATTTCTTGATAAAGAACTAACTCGACAACAGTGTTTTCAAGACGACTACTTTTTTTAATAAACAACTGTCTGTATATTCAAGTCGTGTAGTATTTCTCTATAAAGTAGTGTCTGACCAACACAAGACAACGCTTATACAGTATGGAGTTTCGTAAGTTTAGTATACCTTTTGTTGTTTGTGTATCATTTGAGATGTTTCTATTACTATTATTGCTCTTTCTG
>NW_013787598.1:0-631 GCF_000517525.1 Limulus polyphemus
CAGTTCTTGTGATTGATAGTAAAGTTAATCAAAATAAATGAATTAAAAGTTATAAAATAAAATAAGTAATGTTATTTTATTTATTCTTGCCCTAAAATCTGACTTCTAAAAGGCTTAAATGGAGTTTGCAATGATTACAATTCATTTGCTTAATCTGGTTTACACCATAACAATAGTTGTCCATGAAAGTTGATGATATATTAGGTCGTCAAGAAAATAATGTCGTTATTTACCCCCCACACACCCACTTTCATTACCCTCCCCCCCAAAAAAAACTTATATCACGTATAATGGTTAAACGAACCGCCTATACGTCACGTTAGTGTAGCCTATATAATGTGTAAAGTTTAGTATACTCTAATCCATTATAGTGATGGCACACGACGAGACACACACATTCGAAATGTAATACAAGAAGAGAAACAACGTCTCTGTAGCCACAAAGAATATCAAAGAAGTTTATGGAAATGTTTTGAACGTTCGTAAATGTTAACTATGCTTCAGCAAATTTAGTTCAGGTGACTTTAGCCTTAAAACCTGATGGCAGGGGCCGACATGTTGGAATTGATATTGATGGTCTGAAAACGCTTATTGAGTCTAACTCAAGGCAACACACTAGTAAAATGGCTAT
>NW_013787599.1:0-632 GCF_000517525.1 Limulus polyphemus
ATTCCGTGATATAGTCATCTTTGTTAAGAATAACAATAGCCCCATCGTTGTCTGCTGGCTTTATTATTATATTGTTGTATCATTTAAGATTATTCCATGCTATAGCCATCTTTGCTAGGAATAACAATAGCCCCACTCAAGTCTGGCGCCTTTATTATTGTTGTATGATTTAAGATTATACCGTGATATAGCCATAGTGTTAAGAATAACATAGCCCCTCCAATGTCTGCTGGCTTTATTGAGATATTGGTGTTTGATTTAAGATTATTCCGTGATACAGTCATCTTTGTTAAGGATAATAATAACCCCACCCTTGTCTGTTGGCTTTATTATTATATTGTTGTATCATTTAATATTATTCCATGCTATAGCCATCTTTGTTAGGAATAACAATAGCCCCACTCAAGTCTGGCGCCTTTATTATTGTTGTATGACTTAAGATTACTCAGTGATTATCCATATTTGTTAAGAATAACAATAGTCCCACCCTTGTCTGCTGGCTTTATTATTATATTGTTGTATTATTTTAGATTATTCCATGATATAGCCATATTTGTTAAAAATAAAAATAGCCCCACCCATGTCTTCCGCCTTTATATTGTTGTATGATTTAAGATTATTCAGTGATATAA
>NW_013787600.1:0-631 GCF_000517525.1 Limulus polyphemus
GATTCGTTAAAGATGGTTGACTGTTATATAATTATGTGTCTATCTGTATCATCAGTTAGTTAGTCCTCATGTACTTGCATATAATCAATTGATTAGATAAAGATGGTTGACTGTTATATAATTATATATCTATCTGTAACATCAGTTAGTTAGCCGTCATGTACTTACACATAATCAAATGATTGGTTAAAGGAGGTTGGCTGTTATATAATTATGTATCTATCTGTAGCATCAGTTAGTTATCCGTCATGTACTTCCATATAATGAAATGATTAGTTAAAGATGGTTGACTGTTATATAATTATATATCTATTTGTAACATCAGTTAGTTAGCCGTCATGTACTTACATATAATCAAATGATTGGTTGAAGATGGTTGACTGTTATATCATTATGTATCTATCTGTAACATAAGTTAGTTAGTCGTCATGTACTTCCATATATTGAAATGATTGGTTAAAGATGGTTGACTGTTATATAATTATGTATCTATCTGTAACATCAATTAGTTAGCCGTGATGTACTTCCATATAATAAATTGATTAGTTAAAGATGGTTGACTGTTATATAATTATGTGTCTATCTGTAACATCAGTTAGTTAGCCGTCATGGACTTCCATATAATGAAATG
>NW_013787601.1:0-631 GCF_000517525.1 Limulus polyphemus
GGTATGTGCCAGGAGGTAGAGCCAGTCAATGTTAAAGCAAGGAATACAACTGTGAAGAACGGACATACACTTCAAGAATATTTGACTAACCTCTATAAGAAGAGCATAGTCCATTTGTCATCATCACAGACTCTTCAGGTAAAAGAACTTTTGGCAAAATATGCTGACGTTTTTTCGAAAGGAGATCATGACCTCAGCTGCACAAACCTGGTAGAGCACAGAATAAACACAGACAATCACCGTCCAATAAAGGTCCCTCCAAGAAGTATAGCTCCAGCAAAGCGACAAGAGATAGAGAAGGTCATGGATGGTCTAATTAAGGAAGGGATAGTTGAAAAATCAGATAGTCCCTGGTCAGCTCCTGTTGTATCAGTACAGAATAAGGATGGGACCCAACGTTGCTGTGTGGACTTCAGGGCTCTTAACAGCATAACCGAAAAAGACTCGTACCCACTGCCCAGAATTGATGATACTCTTGATGCCCTAAGTGGAGCCAGGTGGTTTTCAACTCTGGACTTAAAGTCAGGTTTCCATCAAGTAAAAATGGCTGAAGCAGATAGACCTAAGACAGCATTTCGTTATGGCCATGGTCTCTGGCAATACAGAGTAATGCCATTCGGGCTTAGTAATG
>NW_013787602.1:0-631 GCF_000517525.1 Limulus polyphemus
TGAGACATGTACCTGGTAATATTGACCTGTCTTCCTGATTATAATGAGACATGTTCCCGGTAACATAGACCTGTTTCCCTGATTATAGTGAGACATGTTCCTGGTAACATTGACCTGTCTTCCTGGTTATAATGAGACATGTTCCTGGTAAATTTGACCTGTCTTCCTGATTATAATGTGACATGTTCCTTGTAACATTGACCTGTCTTCCTGGTTATTATGAAATGTTCCTGGTAACATTGACCTGTCTTCCTGATTGCAATGAGACATGTTTTTGGTAACACTGACCTGTCTTCCTGATTATAATGACACATGTTCCTGTTAATATTGACATGTCTTCCTGATTACAATGAGACATGCTCCTGGTAATATTGACCTGTCTTCCTGATTATAATGAGACATGTTCCTGGTAACATAGACCTGCCTTCCTGATTATAATGAGACATGTTCCTGGTAACATTGACCTGTCTTCCTCGTTATAATGTGACATCTTCCTGGTAACACTGACTTGTCTTCAGAGTTATAATGAGACATGTTCGTGGTAACATTGACCTGTCTTATTGGTTATAATGAGACTTGTTCTTCGTAACAATATCCTGTCTTAGTGATTATAATGACACATGTTCCTGTT
>NW_013787603.1:0-627 GCF_000517525.1 Limulus polyphemus
ATGTTTGGTCGGGAACTTCGGTTGCCAGTGGATCTGTTAACAGGACGCCCACCTTATGAAGAGTTGCCTGAGAATGTGTCAGAGTTTGTGAAAGTGTTATCGGAAAGTATTCACCATCAAGTGCATTGAAACTTGAAAACGTCTGCTGATTCGATGAAGTTAACTTATGATAAGAGATCTACTGAAGTCAGCTTTGTACCAGGAGACAAGGTATGGTTGTATAATCCCAGGAAGACCAAAGGGAAGTCTCCTAAGTTGTCTTCTCCATGGGAAGGCCCATATGACATAGTGGATCGTCTCTCATACGTGACTTTCCGGATAAAATGTGGTCGGCGAGGTAAGCCAAAAGAGGTGCATGCCAACAGGCTTTGGCGTTATCACGGTCCAGGACATTTCATTTGGGACAAAGTGGAAAACAGAACAAATGACGCTGCTGAAGACGTGCCACCTGAAGAAGCCACCATTGAAGAAGAAACTCTACTCAGTTTTGAGAAGGGAAACGGTGAAGCTCTTAATGAAGTTACTACCACTGATGTGACTGTTACTGACGAACGGACATTTACTGATGAAGCAGATGAATCCCACATGAAGCAGAAGCCAACGAGACGGAGACCAGTACGGAAGAAG
>NW_013787604.1:0-631 GCF_000517525.1 Limulus polyphemus
GCACGAGAAAAGCTCTGGCCGAGAGCATCAGCAATGCTTTGGACATAAGCAACTCTCTGGCCATTGGAGAGCAAGATGGAAAGGGGATGGGAAGCATACCTCCCAGTGACTTTCCGAATCTTGTCCCATACAGTTTTGGAACTGGTGGTAGAAGAGATGCTAGTAGTTAACTTAATCCAAGACTCCTTTTTGGCTTTGACGTCTAACCTGCCGAGCATGGGCCCGCTGATAAACAATGCTTTTAGAAAGAGTGGGATACCATCGGAAGGTATCCCAGAACCGTTTTTGAGCCTTCCGTGTCTCCTGGCAGGCAGGACTCCACCATGGACGAGGATACTGTGGAAAATGTGTCAAGGTCTTTGGAATAGAATAAACAGCCGCCTGGACAATACAGTCACTGCCACCACACAATCGTCTATTGATGGCAGACAGACGAAGACAGGATCAAGTTCAGAGAGAGAGAGAGGTGGAAGATGGCCAGTCAGCCTGGTCCAGCTTCCACCGTGGCACTCGGGTCGGGTGGCATCGACCATGGCCAACCTCTCTCGGTATGATGAGAAAATGATCACTGCCCCATGGATCACTGTCAACCATCCAAGAAAAGCGAGTGAAAAGTGCAGGGGAGCAAATC
>NW_013787605.1:0-629 GCF_000517525.1 Limulus polyphemus
GTCCCAGTGTCCAATTGTACTTTTCTACCATCCCATCAGACTGTGGGTGAAGTGGTATTGTCCTGGTCTTTCGTATGCCAAACAACTTGCAACATTCATGGAACACAGCTGATTCAAAGTTACGGCCTTGATCAGAATGCAGTCCGTATGGCATACCAAACCTGAAGAAGAAATTACTAATAGCTGAAACTACAGTTGTTGCTTCCTGATTTGGCATTGCATATGCCTCAGGCCACTTGGTCAAATAATCCATCACCACACAAATGTACTTGTTTCCTGCACGAGTTTGGGGCAATGAACCAGCAATGTCAATGGCTACTCGTTCCATTGGAGCACCAACTTGATATAACTTCATTGGAGCACGTCCCTTATGCTTGGGTCCTCTTTTAGCACAACATGTACTGCAGGTCCTACACCATTCTTCCACATCTTGCCTCATAGCTATCCAGTAAAATATCTGCCGTAGGTGAATTATTGTCTTTTTTACTCCAAGATGTCCTCCTGTTAAACTATTATGGGATTGACGCAGCACAACTTCCCGCAACTTTCTCGGTATAACCGTTTGCCAGGTCGTCACTTTCCCATCTCCGGAAAGAATACCATCTTCAAATTTCAACTGCTCCCATTTG
>NW_013787606.1:0-632 GCF_000517525.1 Limulus polyphemus
GCATACGTTTTCCCATTAAGATGGTGTTGCAGCGAACGAAAAAGATGGTAATCTGATTGTGCCATATTTGGAGAATATGGTGGGTGGGAGAGAACTTCCTAGCACAACTTTGTAACCTTGTGTTGCGTCAAACGTGCCACATGTGGACGTGCATTGTCTTGGAGAAGACGAACACCTTTCCGATTGACGAGTGAAGGGCGTTTCTGATGAAGGGCTTGATTTAAATGTTCCATTTGCTAACTATAGATCTCTGCATTGACAGTTCGCTGTGGACTGAGGAATTTGAAATTAATTACTCCTTTGATGTCCCACCAAATGCAAAGCATCACTTTCTGTGGATGGAGTCCAGGTTATAGGGTTGGAAGTGGTTTTTGTCTAGGACTGAGTCATTGTTTTTGGCGTTTAATATTTGCATAGAGAATTCATTTTTTCATCATCATTGACAATTCTGTCCAAAAATGGTTCACGCACATTACTCGCCAAAAAAGACGAAGCAACGTTCACACGTTGGAAAAGATTATCATCGGAGAGTTCGTGAGGCACCCAAACACCTTTTTTATGGAGTTTCCCACATTACTTACTATGTTTACTTTGTGTTTCATGAGAGACATGCACTTTCAGGGCCATTTCAC
>NW_013787607.1:0-1552 GCF_000517525.1 Limulus polyphemus
CCAACGGAATGAGACGAAGAACCTGCAAAATTGACTGCAGACATTGCTGCAAAAGAGAGGTTGAACTAATCAGGTGCCATTAAGCTGAAGTCAAAGTGACTAAAGGAGTTGATGATGGTGAAGTAGAACCAAGTATAGATAGTAAAGCAGAACAGGAGAAAGACCAGGATTTGAAGTCAATAATTGATTTTCTACAAGCAAGTGTGTTGCACCCTGCTTGGGAGAGGTGTCTAGCTTAAGCCCTGTGACAAAGAACTATTGGACACAATGTGACCAGTTGAAGCTTGAAGATTGTATTTTTTGTCCAGAGATGGGAGACTGCAGATGGGAAAGTGACGACCTGGCAAACAGTTATACCGAGAACGTTACGGGAAGTTGTGCTGCATGAATCCCATGATATTTTAACAGGAGGACATCCTGGAGTTAAGAAGACATTAAGTCACCTGTGGCAGAGATTGTACTGGATAGGTATGAGGCAAGATGTGGAAGAATGGTGCAGGACTAGCAGTAGATGTTGTGCTAAAAGGTGACCCAAGCATAAGGGACGTGCTCCAATGAAGCTATATCAAGTTGGTGCACCAATGGAAAGAGTAGCCATTGACATTGCTGGTCTTTTGCCCGAATATCGTGCCCCAAACATCAGCTTTGGTGTAGTGTATCCAGTGGCTTCATGTCTATTGTTCTATAGGCCATCAACAGTGGAAGGAGTAAGACATCGCAGTCATCTTGGCAGCTATTACAAAAACTTTGCCAATTCCTGTCCCAGTGTCCAATTGTACTTTTTTACCATTCCATCAGACTGTGGGTGAAGTGGCGTTGTCCTGGTCTTTTGTATGCCAAACATCTTGCAGCATTCATGGAAAACAGCTGATTCAAAGTTACAACCTTGATCCGAATACAGTTTGTATAGCATACCACACCTGAAGAAGAAATCACTAATAGCCGAAGCTACAGTTGTAGCTTCCTGATTTGGTATCGTATATGCCTCAGGCCACTTGGTGAAATAATCGATCACCAGAAAAATGTACTTGTTTCCAGTTGGCATGCACCACCTTTGGGTTACCTCGCCGCCCACAGTTTATTCAGAAAGTCACGTCTGAGAGAAGATCCACTATGTGCCTTCCCATGGAGAAGACATATTAGGAGACTTCCCTTTGGTCTTCCTGGAATTATACAACCACACCTTGTCTCCTGGTACAAAGCTGACATCAGTAGATTTCTTATCATAAAATAGCTTCATGGAATCAGAGGACGATTTTAAGTTTGAACGCACTTGATGAAGAATATCATCCATCCTTTCAGATAACACTTTCACGAACTCTGGCACATTTTCAGGCAACTCTTCGTAAGGTGGGTGTCCTGTTATCAGGTCCACTGGCAACTGAAATTCCCGTTCATTTCGTTCCAACTGAAATGTCCTGGACCGTGATAACACCAAAGCCTCCAACAGAAGATATGACGCTGCGGAAGACGTGTCACCTGAAAAAGCCACTGGTGAAGAAGAAACTCTACCCGGTTTTGAAAGGGAAAACAGTGAAGACATTAATGAAGT
>NW_013787608.1:0-633 GCF_000517525.1 Limulus polyphemus
AAAGCAACACACTCGTGAAATGGGCCCTGGAATTGCATGTCTCTCATTGAACAATACGTAAACATCTAAGGAATATGGGAAAACTCCATAAAGAAGGCGTTTGGGTGCCTCACGAACTTTCCGATGATCATCGTTTTTAATGTGTGAACATTGCTTCGTCTCTTCTGGCGCGTAATGCGCGTGAACCATTTTTGGAGAGAATTGTCACCGGTGATGGAAAATGGATTCTCTGTGCGAATATTAAATGCTAAAAACAATGGCTCAGTTCTAGACAAAAACCACTTCCGACCCCAAAACCTGGACTCCATCCGCAGAAAATGATGCTTTGCATTTGGTGGGACATCAAAGGAGTAACTCATTTCGAACTCCTCAATCCACAGAGATCTATGCAGAGATCTATAGTCAGCAAAAGGAAAGTTTAAATCAAGCCCTTCATCAGAAACGCCCTTCGCTCGTCAATCGGAAAGGTGTTCTTCTCTACGACATTGCACGTCCACGTGTGGCACGTTTAACGCAACACAAGATTATGGAGTTGGGTTGGAAAGTTCTCCCCTCTCCACACACACACCATATTCTCCAGATATGGCACCATCAGGTTACTATCTTTTTCTGTTCGCTGAACACCATCTTAAT
>NW_013787609.1:0-629 GCF_000517525.1 Limulus polyphemus
AAATAGTTATTATGAACAATGACTTTATGTACAAAAGTTTTACAAACTTATAAGCAATATAAAGTCTTCTTTCTAGTCTGGAACTTCCTTGATATCTTATCGAGGGTTCACGATGAGCAAGTTCATTTCGAGTTGACGTAAGTACAATTCACTTAATAGGGAGCTACCTAGCTCTGTGGTCTTTACTGATTACACGCCCAATGAAGTTGGGTAATGTTTTCGTAAAAGTACTAATGTCCATGTAAATCCACTGAAGTTAAATGGTTTGTAATGTCTGAAGTGTCCCGATTAATAAGCATTATGACAATCACAGTTATAGGTTCCAAAGTTTATAGCACACCATCTATAGCAAACCAATGGTAGATACCGTTTTTTGGCGCGTCGCGTTGGTTATAGTTATAGGCGTGTGGAGAGTTTCTTGAAATTTCAGTTTACATAACAATAATGACGCTAACACTAGCGTATACGTACACACATATATTGTTGATTCTTAAACTCGAAAATCTTCTACAACTTTAGAAAATAGGCGGGAGTTTCTCAATACATATTTAACAGTATAAGTTATGTACATTTTAAAATATAAATTTGATTTAAACAAACATTGATATTAAAATAAATATATAATAATA
>NW_013787610.1:0-629 GCF_000517525.1 Limulus polyphemus
TTTCTCTTTCTCGGCTTCAATACGAGCTTGTTCGAGCTCATATTGTTTGAGTTCGAACAAGGATTATTAATTTATCCTTATCACTCAACCCCGATTGGCTAGTAGGGACACAAGAGTATTCCTCTAATTCTTCCTCAGGCAACAAATCATCATCTACTAGTATTTCGATAATACGCTTTTTTAGTTCATTTTTTCTCATTGATCTTTTAACTTCTAGTTCTAAAACTTTGGCAATTTCGAGCAATTCATTTTTGTTATATTTTTATAGTTGTTCTAGGGAGGGTGATGCAAGAAAATCTTGATAAACGGACATGATCAAATCTTGTT
Source organism: Limulus polyphemus (assembly GCF_000517525.1). Classification (NCBI taxonomy): domain Eukaryota; kingdom Metazoa; phylum Arthropoda; class Merostomata; order Xiphosura; family Limulidae; genus Limulus; species Limulus polyphemus. The sequence continues at coordinate 328 of NW_013787610.1, forward strand.
GGCACTGATAAATATAAATTTAATTCTGATTTAAATTTTAATTTAGATCGAATTTTGTCTCTGATTCAGATCTCGGACACCAGCCCCCAATTTATTATGTTACATATTAGAATTTCAAAGTGTCCGAAACCGAGTTAACTGATGAATTAAATTTAGTAGTTAAATTGTACTTTGCATTTAGTATTTAAATATATGCCGATATATAGTCAGTTTATGATATTTGCCAACAAGATTGATACACACCGTTTTCGTTTTTAACACAAATACGTTTTAATATATACACAACAGCACAATTTCCAATA
>NW_013787611.1:0-1612 GCF_000517525.1 Limulus polyphemus
TCTCTCCGATCGACCCTGGAACATCGTACTCACCTTCTTGGATAATATAATTACATATGAGAAGACATTTGATAATGTTTATGAAAGTTGTTTGAGGAAAGAGAGCATTAAGGTCAATCAATCCAAATAAGGGTGAAATGTTTTCTTCCTCATCAAACCAAAAATCCGGTCATCTTCTATCGAAAAAAATTAGATTACAAAGTTTTCATTGACACTAAAAATGTGACACCACAGACATTAAATCTAATTACGCTGATTTCACATTTTTATAGGCCTACTATTATACGAGCTGAAAGGTGCGAACAAACTGATATAAACTTAGCTTTATATATCAGATATTGCTAAATCCATTCCTCGTAATATAAGGTGGGTTGTTTTTACTTTGCTTCCCTTTATACACACTGTTTGCATTCTTCCTTTACACACGGTCTTCAAGATATTTCATTAGAGCATAGTCTAAAAAATACTCTTGCCTGAAACAAGTTCATATGTGTTGGCCAATGGTTAATAGATTTAATCTCAGATGGATCTTTGGGCAGATGGATCACTCCCTCTCGGCTAACAATGTGTCCCAGGAAACTCATATTGAGTCGCTTTTGTTGCATACGTTTTGTTGCTTGTGATTGGCAATCAGAATTGTTTTTTCTGTTTCTAGACATTTTAATCTATGGTACATAACCAGCGTCAGACCTAACTATCCACTTCAAAATAAAGTGAATAAAAACCAATTTATTTTTGCGGACTTTTGCATGTTCAACTTTTGCTTGTTTGTCCGTAGACACGACAGCGTTTGATGGATTTTTATTCTGACACCACAATAGCAGCACACCTCTCTATAAAATATACATACATTTTTCTGACGTCACACAGTGATACTTCTCAAGAAAGGGGAATACGCCTTTACAGCCAACTAAAAAAGAGAAGCTGCACATCGTCAAGCCGAGACTGAGCGCAAGAAACATTAAGAACACAAGACCTTCATTTGATCCTTTCTGTTTAAAAATAGCTAAACGTCGGTCCTCTGTTCAGGTAATACCCAAGTAAATATGGTTAGTATCAAATAATCTAAAACAACATATTCAACGATTGAACAAGTTACAATAGTATAAAATGTTTAAAAAATATTGAGTGAATTACATATTTCGTGTCTTATATAGATCCAAAAGTTACCATTTAAGCTCGTACTGTGTAGAATTATTCTATAATAGTCACAGCCACTGGAACTAGTGATCTGGATGGGTAGAAATGGTTTCTAAGTCAAATATGTTGGTACTGCATAGCAAGATTAACGATGTCGATGTTGTAAGTGGAGAACAAAGATGTTGGCACTGAATAGCAAGATTAAAGATGTTGATTCAAAAGTGGAGAACAAAGATGTTGGTACTGAATAGCAGGATTAAAGATGTCGATTCTATAAGTGGAGAAAAAAGTTGTTGGTACTGAATAGCAAGATTAAAGATGTCGATTCTATAAGTGGAGAACAAAAATGACTGTACAATCAAGGTGATATAATGGAACAGTAGATATCGTAATGTTGCCTTTTCAGTTATTATCTTCTGTCGAGATTTCAACGACTAATATATTTTATGTTAATGTGAGTGAAACGTGTTTG
>NW_013787612.1:0-631 GCF_000517525.1 Limulus polyphemus
ATGGCCAAAGGTGCAACTTTGTCGTAGACTCTGTGTCTCAGCAAACCCTTATGAGCATCAAGGTGTTAAATCATGAAGGAGTACCAGAAGCCATACAGAAGCTTTATGGTGTGACAGGACATTCTACCAGTGGGGACCAGTGTGGGTAACTATTGAGCTCATGGGCATAAAGGACAGACACAAAGTATACTTGGCTGACATTGAAGACGAATGCATAGGGCCAGGTTCAGGACAAGAGTCCGTGCTAAAGGGGAGAGCCTGCAAGAGCTGGCACAGGACTTGGAAAGCATGGCACACAAGGTTTACCCAGCTGCACCACCCGATCTCCTCAAGTTGTTGCTAAGGGATCAGTTCGTAGATGCCTTGGACAGACCAGAACTTAAGATACAAGTGAAGCAGGCACACCCCTCTACCATGAAGGATGCAATGGCTAGAGCTCTCGAATTTGAATCCTACGTTAAGTCCAGCACAGAGGTACCGAGGTTGGTACAGTCACCTGGATTCAAGGCCAGAAAAGGTCAACCTTCAGAGAAGTTTGAGGGACTTTGCTGGCACTGTAATAAACCTGGGCACAAGAGAGCTCAATGACTGGAAAGTTCAACACAGGAGAGGTGCCACAGCAGGAAAGGCT
>NW_013787613.1:0-632 GCF_000517525.1 Limulus polyphemus
ATCTCTACTGTGTTGAAGTTTCCATCATTGAGCTCTCTTGTGCCCTGGTTTATTACAGTGCCAGCGGAGTCCTTCAAATTTTTCTGAAAGCTGACCCTTTCTGGCCTTGAATCCTGATAACTGTACCAACCTTGGTACCTCTGTGCTAGACTTAACATAGGATTCAAAAATCGAGAGCTCTGGCCATTGCATCCTGCATAGTAGAGGAGTGTGCTTGCTTCACTTGTATCTTCAGTTGTGGATTGTCCAAGGCGTCTACAAACTGATCCCTCAGCAACAGCTTGAGGACATTGGGTGGTGCAGTTGGGTAGGTTTTGTGTGCCATACTTTCCAAATCCTGTGCCAGCTCTTGCAGGCTCTCCCCTTTAGCACGGACTCTCGTCCTAAACCTTGCCCTGTATACTTTGGACTGATTTTGAGTTGCATACCTGAGTTATAGAGCCTGCTCACAACTGTCCAAGTATTTCCAGTGGTTGTCCCTTCAGGCTCGTTGCTAGGTACACAGCTTTTTGTTCCTCTTTCCATCCATTCATTTCTGCCAGGAGCTCAAATTGTGCTGTATATGTTGCCCATGGTGTCTTCCCATCGAATTCCTATGGCTTCCTTTGTACCAGATCACCCCTATTGCTGAC
>NW_013787614.1:0-627 GCF_000517525.1 Limulus polyphemus
TTGTCTGTTCGTGGCAACTCTAGTCTTCTCTATGCGCCCTATATTTTTGTATATATAAGCCGGCAAAAGAAGTGACGACATGAATAATTGCAGATTGAAGAGATAGAGACAGATAATCGAGTCAAGTCGTAAGTAAATTGCGTGAACCGTTGTGAATTATAGCGTGTGTTGAAGTTAAGGTGACTGTGGAAATTAAGTGTATTGCAAAGTTGTATTGAGAGAGAATAAACTAGTTTTATTTAAGAAAGGACTTGTATCGCTGAAGTTTTTCGGAAAGAATTTCTACGGAAAATTAACCAACGAACAATATAAAATGTGTATTCGTTTTAGATTGATTAAACAAAACATTTTTATTTTTGGATTTCAGCTATAAGTTGTCGTGTAGAATATTTAAAAACTAATGTTCATCAACAGGGGAAGAAGTAGTAGTGGTAAAAAACGCCAATAAAAACCGCAAACCGCAAAACTGTAAATTTGTATGTATCTCACCATGGACCCAATGAATCTCCATACGAAATTTAGTGAAGATCTATCTACAGGGGGCGAAGTAGTGGTAAAAAAACATAAAAACGCCCATAAAAACCGAAAAACTAAAATGCAAAACTAAAAATTTGTATGTACCCCCAC
>NW_013787615.1:0-631 GCF_000517525.1 Limulus polyphemus
CCTAGATCATAATAATGCCAAAGCCTGTTGGCATGCACCACCTTTGGCTTACCTCGCCGACCACATTTTATTCGAAAAGTAACGTCTGAGAGACGATCCGCTATGTCATATGGGTTTTCCCATGGAGATGACAACTTAGGATACTTCCCTTTGGTCTTCCTGGGATTATACAACCACACCTTGTATCCTGGTATAAAGCTGACTTCAGTAGATCTCTTATCATAAGATAACTTCATCGAATCAGCAGACGTTTTCAAGTTTGAACGCACTTGATGGTGAATATTATCCATCGTTTGCGATAACACTTTCACGAACTCTGGTACATTTTCAGGTAACTCTTCGTAAAGTGGGCGTTCTGTTATCAGGTTCAATGGCAACCAAAGTTCCAGACCAAACATCAACTTTGCTGGAGTGTATCCAGTGGCTTCCTGCTCTGCTGTTCTATAGGCCATCAACAGTGACGGAAGTAAGATAACCCAGTCATCTTGGCGGCTATTATAAAACTTTGCCAATTCCTGTCCCAGTGTCCAGTTGTACTTTTCTACCATCCCATCAGACTGTGGGTGCAGTGGCATTGTCCTGGTCTTTTGGATGCCAAACAACTTGCAGCATTCTTGGAACACAGCTGATT
>NW_013787616.1:0-628 GCF_000517525.1 Limulus polyphemus
CACTCCACCATGTTTCTGATTCACGCTTGATAAAGATTTTAAGCTACTGCTGCATTTCGTCCCATCGAGTTGTTGAATGAGCAAAGAAATTATAAATGGCTTCAATTATACCAAAAAAGTAATAACTATTGTTTCCTGATTTGCATCATGAAGACATGCTAAGTTCAAACTATGGTTATCACAGTTTATAAACACTGCTTTTGAATTTTTGTTCAGAATTCTTTGTTGAACGCCTGACAGGTGACCTGACATGACAGCAGCATTATCATAACATTGTGAACAACAATCACTCAATAAAATCCCATCCGCATCTAATTTTGTGCTTATTGTTTTCTAAATATTGGCAGCGTCTTTTTCCTTTATCTGTATGAAGTCAATAAATGACTCTTTGACTACTACTTTTCGTGTCTTAAAGTCAACGTCAACAAACCGAATCACTTGTACTAATTGCTCACAATGGGCTAAATCAAGTGTGGAACCAAACAGAATACCATAGTATTTGTTTTTACGAATTGCTGACAAACAAAAATTTCGCACATGTGAAGCCATGAGATTTATAAACTCATTTTGGATTTCAGAGAAAGATAAGATGTTGACGTTTGCTTGTTTTTAACAGGCTCTAAATGTT
>NW_013787617.1:0-631 GCF_000517525.1 Limulus polyphemus
AAAAACTTTAAATAAACTAGTAGTTAAACCTGGAACATATGGTAAAATTAAGCCTTTCTAATTTTTTCATAACTAGGTTTTAAAGCACTAATTTGATCAATTATTATAGCATTAGTGAATTTCTTAACTGCCCTATCAATAATATTCGGATTAAAACTTCTTTCGACTGCTATATATTTAATTAATAACAATTTTGGTTAGTACACATCTTCAAAGCTCTGTTAACATAACTATAAAATGCAGACATTTTTTGTGACTTAGTATGACATGATTCTTGGTGTGTCAGCACAAGAACAGAAAAAGGTTTCCGGTAAACTGATGTTTCTAAATTACCTTGTACATTCCTTTTCACCAATACATCTAGAAAAGGCAAGCTATTATTTTTCTCAATTTCAAACGTAAATTGTAAAGATGGTTCAAAGCTGTTCAAATAGTAAGCAAACTTTGTTAATGTCTTATTACCATTTCTCTACACCAAGAATATGTCATCTACATTACCTTATCCAAATATCAGGTTTACATTTTGCATTATTTATGGCTTTAGTTTCAAATACATCCATATATAAATCACATAATAATGGTGAGAGTGGTGATCCTGTAGCTAACCCTTCATTTTGTTTATATAAATTAT
>NW_013787618.1:0-632 GCF_000517525.1 Limulus polyphemus
AATAAGCTACTGTATTTGGTATTGAGTATTATTTTCACTTTCAGGCTATAACAGTATAAATACAATATTTAAGACTGGTGTAGGAGTTAAGCTTTCACAGATTGTTAGGTGTAATGGGTGCAAGGAGTGGGTTTTATTTGGGAACTCTGGACTGGAATGTACTTTTAAGGAAGTTAGTAATGAAGATGTACAATTTTTATGTAGAGTTTGTAGGTTGGAGAAAAAGTTAGAGGCTATCATGATTAAAGTAGATGCAATAGATAAAGAGAAGTGTAGACTGTAGGAAATGGCAGCTGGATTTTAAGCGGAGCTTAAGCTTCATGCAAGGGATACATCAGCTAACAATGACTAAGGAAGTTAGAAGGAGTACTGTTAGGGCTAAAAGTGGTGAATTTAGTTATAATGAGCCTATTATGTTGAGCAACAAACTTCAGCCCTTGGCTTCTGCAGATGGGGAATATTGGAGGGAAGGAAAACAAAAAAGTCAGAGAAGGATGTGGATGATAAGGAGGTTATAGTTACAGGTGATTTCTTGACAAGGTATATGGATAGAATAGTCTGTGGGGTAAATAGGGAGAAAAGGATATAACTGACAGAGCAGGAGATATAATAAAGGGGGCTAGCAGAGATGC
>NW_013787619.1:0-631 GCF_000517525.1 Limulus polyphemus
TGAAGATATCGGGTGGTGCAGTTGGGTAGGACCTTGTGTGCCATACTTTCCAAATCCTGTGCCAGCTCTTGTGGGCTCTCCACTTTAGCATGGACTCTCGTCCTATACCTAGCCCTATAGACTTCGGACTGATTTTGGGTTCCATACCTGAGTTCTAGAGCCGCTACCAGTGCCCTATAGTTGTGCCTATCATCTGCTGACAACTGTCCAAGTATTTCCATTGGTTGTCCCTTCAAGCTCGTTGCCAGATATACTGCTTTCTGCTCCTCTGTCCATCCATTCATTTCTGCCAGAAGCTCAAAATGTGCTCTATATGCTTCCCACGGTGTCTTCCCATCGAATTCCTGTGGCTTCCTTCGTACTAAATCATCCCTATTGCTGACATTCATGTCTCGAATGTGACTTCTAGCAGTACTGAAAATGTCTGCATTAGGGTTTAGCTGCAGGGTCTGGAAGAGGCTTGCCGTTGTCTGAGACTGATTAAGTCGATGGTTAATGTATCCTACTTGTGTAAAAGACAGTAAATCATCCTTTAATGTATTTAATTCGCTTTGAAATTTACTAATGTTTTCCATTTGTACTTCTTGTTTCCTTTCTTGTTCTAGTTACCACTGCTGTAGTCTCTCTTCTT
>NW_013787620.1:0-631 GCF_000517525.1 Limulus polyphemus
CTGTTATCTAGAATTACATTTGGTGGTTGACAAAATCTTGTTGAAACGTCATATATTTATAATAAAGTTTTTCATTTCTCAGTCAAGCCGTCTCAAAACTTTTATTTTCTAAAAAGTGGGTTCCTCATTATCAAAAAAAAAAAACAAATCAACTTTTCAATGCCCCTACGACCTTCTCATTACCTTATTTAGTATTCTACAAAAAAGTTTGGGTGAATTATACAAGCCATTTTATTGTAGACTGGCCAGAGAATAATAATAAGAATTACCAATGGCCCATTTTTGAGCAGATTCTCTTTTCCTTGTAAGGCTAACATACGTGCTTTTTTGTGCCTTTTTATGTATACAGACTTAGCAGTAAAGGTTTTAGAGTGTTGTTTGAACTGAATCTTTACTGTTTAAGGTGCTTTTTTGTGCCTTTTTATGTATACAGACTTAGCAGTAAAGGTTTTAAAGTGTTGTTTGAACTGAATCTTTACTGTTTAAGGTGCTTTTTTTGTGCCTTTTTATGTATACAGACTTAGCAGTAAAGGTTTTAAAGTGTTGTTTGAACTGAATCTTTACTGTTTAAGGTGCTTTTTTGCCAGAACGTTCTATTAGGATTTTGTGCAATTCCTTGTGATCCCTATCA
>NW_013787621.1:0-629 GCF_000517525.1 Limulus polyphemus
TATCTAATCAAGACTGTTAAATTGCAGTTTACCACTACAAGAGTATGATTTGGGGATAATCCATGTCAAAGGAGTTGATAACATTTGTGCTGATGCACTTTCTCGCGCTATATAATTTTATGATCATAAGATTATTTTTATTAATTGTGTTCTATACTGTTATGATGATTGAAGTTGTATACTCCTTTGAATAATGCATGAAATTTAACTTAATGTTGTAAATATGTATATATATATATATATAATATCTTAAGTTAAAAATTGTCTAATGCCTAATTTTTAATTCTCTAAGGAGGGAGTTGTGACGGATTTGTTATTATATATTCATTTTAATATCGACGTTTGCTTAGATTAAATTTATATTTAGAAACATACATAGCTTATAGTGTTGGATATGTATCGCGAAACTCCCGCCTATTCTCTAAAGTCGTAGAAGATTCTCGAGTGTAAGAATCAGTAATATATGTGTGTACGTGAACGCTAGAGTAGCTTTGTATTGTTTCATAATCTGAATTTTCTAGAAACTCTCCACACGCCTATTAATATAATCAACGCGACACGCCAAAAAGAGTATCTATTATTAGTTTGTTTTAATCAGCGTTCAATAATCTTTGGAAGCTATAACTGTG
>NW_013787622.1:0-632 GCF_000517525.1 Limulus polyphemus
ACGAGTACAGAAGGTCACGTGACTCAGTCAAATAAACCGAATCCGTGTTGGAAGAGTTAAACTAAACATTTGTGTTTTTGTTATAATCTGGAGTCATTCTAGAACAAGAAAAGCATAATTTAAATTTATTTCCTAATTTTTTTTATGGTGGTTACAAGGCCGGTCAAACTGACAGATCCCACAGAGTTAGGGTAGAGAAAATATAGTTTTACTGAAAACAAACATTTGAAATGTATTTAGGAGATCACATAAATAATATTGGAGATTTTTTGGGATGAACAAGTTTTTTAGTTATAGCCTGAAAATCACTTTGCACTTGGACTGGTGATGAAACAGACTATAATTTCACAAACAAATCTATAATAAATGGGCAGCATCTATCTGTGACTCCAAGGTCTCTGGAACTCCAGCAAACAACGAGGGACGAAGAAATGGGGCCTCCCATAATTCCCTATATAATGCGTAAATTATAATAAATAATTAAAAATAACGTTATATATTTACACAATAAAAAACTTTATTGAAGCCGTATGGCTTCCACTTTAAAATATCTCTCTACAAGTACGTTTCGACGAGATCTAAAGTTTTTATTGTGTAAATATAAAACGCTGTTTTTAATTATTTATTATAAC
>NW_013787623.1:0-630 GCF_000517525.1 Limulus polyphemus
GCCACTTTTGGCTTACCTCGCCGACCGCATTTTTATCCGGAAAGTCACGTCTGAGAGACGATCTATTATGTCATATGGGCCTTCCAATGGAGAAGACAACTTAGAAGACTTCCCTTTGGTCTTCCTGGGATTATACACTCATACCTTGTCTCCTGGTACAAAGCTGACTTCAGTAGATCTCTTATCATAAGTTAACTTCATCGAATCAGCAGAACGTTTTCAAGCTTGAACACACTTGATGGTGAATAGCTTCCATCCTTTCCGATAACACTTTCACAAACTCTGACACATTCTCAGGCAACTCTTCATAAGGTGGGCGTCCTGTTAACAGATCCACTGGCAACCGAAGTTCCCGACCAAACATGAACTTTGCTGGAGTGTATCCAGTGGTTTCATGTTCTGCTGTCCTATAGGCCATCAACAGTGGAGGAAGTAAGACATCCCAGTATCTTGGCAGCTATTACGAAACTTAGCCAATTCCTGTCCCAGTGTCCAGTTGTACTTTTCTACCATCCCATCAGACTGTGGGTGCAGTGGCGTTGTCCTGGTGTTTCGGATGCCAAACAACTTGCAGCATTCTTGGAACACAGCTCATTCAAAGTTACAGCCTTGATCTGAATGCGGTTCATG
>NW_013787624.1:0-630 GCF_000517525.1 Limulus polyphemus
TGTTGATACCCTGATTAAAGAAATCACTAGGCTTTGAAGCAAAAACATGTCGATGACCTCTTAAACATCTTCCACATTTGCATACGTTTTCCCATTAAGATGGCGTTGCAGCAAACGAAAAAGGTAGTAATCTGATGGTGCCATATCTGGAGAATATGATGGGTCGGGGAGATCTTCCCAACCCAATTCCATAATCTTGTGTTGCGCCAAACGTGCCACTGTGGACGTACATTGTTGTGGAGAAGAAGAACACCTTTCTGATTGACGAGCAAAGGGTGTTTCTGATGAAGGGCTTGATTTAAACGTTCCAATTGCGGACTATAGATCTCTTCATTGACAGTTCACTGTGGATTGAAGAGTTCGAAATAAATTACTCCTTTGATGTCCCACCAAATGCAAAGCATCACTTTCTGTGGATGGAGTTCTGTGGATTTTAGGGTCGGAAGTGTTTTTTGTCTAGGATTGACCATTGTTTTTGGCATTTCATATTTGCATACACAATCCAATTTTCATCACCGGTGACAATTCTGTACAAAAATTGTACACGCACATTACGTGCCTGAAGAGACGAAGCAACGTTCACATGTTGGAAACAATGATCAATGGAGAGTTTACAAGGCACACAGGACT
>NW_013787625.1:0-1463 GCF_000517525.1 Limulus polyphemus
TTAATATTACAGGTATATATGACATGCCCATATATCATAGCTGTGTCAATTAATAATGGAGTTTGCTTAATATACATTTATATATGACATGCCCATATATATCCTAGCTGTGTCAATTAATAATGGAGTTTGATTAATATACATGTATATATGACATGTCCATATATCATAGTAATGTAAACTAATAATGGAGTTTGATTAATATACAGGTATATATGACATGCCCATATGTATCCTAGCTGTGTCAATTAATAATGGAGTTTGATTAATATACAGGTATATATGACATGCCCATTCAAACTCCATTATTAATTGACACAGCTATGATATATTTAATATACATTTATATATGACATACCCATATATCATAGTAATGTAAACTAATAATGGAGTTTGATTAATATACATTTATATATGACATGCCCATATATATCGTAGCTGTGTCAATTAATAATGGAGTTTGATTAATATACATGTATATGTGACATGCCCATGTATATATCCTAGCTGTGTCAATTAATAATGGAGTTTGATTAATATACATTTATATATGACATACCCATATATATCCTAGCTATTTCAATTAATAATGGAGTTTGATTAATATACATGTATATATGACATGTCCATATATCATAGTAATGTAAACTAATAATGGAATTTGATTAATATACGTGTTTATATGGCATGCCCATGTGTCATAGCTATGTCAACTGATAATGGCATTTGATTAATATACATGTGTATGTGCCATATCCTTGTCTCTTCCTAATTCAATTTTTTTTATTACAGTAAGTATTGAACAACATTCTGGACTTTATTTTAACTACAAGTACCGATGACTTACACTGACTGATTACATTAAGTCATTTAGCAACAAATAGGTTAATTTTTGTTAGTTTTAAACACATTATCTGTGTATAACTTGTTCAGGTCAGGCTTATTGGATAAGACAATATTCGTCTTTTTAAAAACACTTGAAATGCTGGGACAGTATCACAATCTCTAGATGTCATATGTGGCACTAACTATATAGAAGTGTTCCAAATTAGCTGGTAAATTGAAAGTAATGATGTTGACAGTTACAAAAATTGAACTTGGCCAATAATGCATGTGTTTGTCAAATTCTAGCAGAAGGATTTGAGAGTGAACTCGTGTAACAATTCTTCTAATATTAACTTCTGATCAAAGCACAAGGTACCTACATAGGTCATAATCTAATATACCGTTCCTAAATTCGTACTTGTCAATATTAGAATGTTTAGTTTCATCAGCTGGGTATGTTTAATATTAGCAGTATTTTCTGTTGTAGTCCCAATAATGTCTCACAAGGTTCAACCAGCTTAGGAGATTTATGTTAGTCCTAAGAATGCAAAATAATCTCATAGAATGTAATAATAAAAGTGGATGTATTAAACATTCTAATCAATACCGTTAATGAAGGTAACATTAAAGAAAGAATG
>NW_013787626.1:0-632 GCF_000517525.1 Limulus polyphemus
TTTCTTATTGGATTCAATGTTTTTACATGATAACTTTTCTTATTGGATTCAATGTTGTAAATGATAACTTTTCTTATTGGATTCAATGTTGTAAATGATAACTTTAAACAAAGAATTATGTTATTAACGTCAGAAGTTCATCTTAGTTTGATTATCGAACCAGTAGAAACCCAAGATGTAGGTGTTGTATGTCGGGTTCTAAGTTCTATTGGTAAAGTCCACTTATGATTTAGTTGTATTTATTTAATCATTAATCCAAAGAACCCTGCCTCCGTTTTTTTGTTTTTTATGTGCTCTGGGTAAAGACGATTGGATCGTTCGTTATTACAAATCACAATAGTTTCAGTCACTTAGACCTCATGGTTATTACTTTTAAATTTACATTCTTCAAGAAAAGAGTGAATTTAAAAACATTCCATTAGAAATGAACTTTCAATTTATTTAAAAATGCAGGATGTTTGAATACTTTAAGTTAAATTAAAATATTTCATGAAAAATCGGTTATAAATGAATGACCTTTGTTAAAGCATTTTACATTAATTCTAGTAATGTGTTGTAAAACAGTGACTATTTTAAGTATGAATTTACACACATCAACTCACATGTGTGTATGCGTTACGTCTCCGTTCGTT
>NW_013787627.1:0-630 GCF_000517525.1 Limulus polyphemus
ATTTTATACATAGTTTTCCATAACATCCTGTGTATTTATTATATAGTTTTCAATAGGACCTTGTGTATTTATTACATAGTTGTCCATAACATTCTAAATAGTTGTCCATATCACCCGGTGTATTTATAACATAGTTGTTCTTATAACACCTTATGCATTTATTACACAGTTGTTCATAACACCACGTGTATCTATTACATTATTATCAAAAGTACCCTCTATTTTTCTACATAGTTGTCCATTATATCCTTTGTATTTATAACATACTTGTCTATAACACCTTCTACATTTCTACATAGTTGTCCATAACACCCTTTATATTTCTACAAAGTTGTCCATAACACCCTGTGTATTTATTACATAGTTGTACATAACACCCTCTATATTTCTACAAAGTTGTCCGTATATCCCTGTGTATTTGTTACATAGTTGTCCATAACACCCTCTTTATTTCTATATAGTTGTTCATAACAACCTCTATATTTCTAATTAGATGTCCATAACATTCTGTGTATTTATTACATAGTTGTCCATAACATTCTGTGTAGTTATTACATAGTTGTCCATAACACCCTCTATATTTCTACGTAGTTGTCCATAACATTCTGTGTAGTTATTACATAGTTGTCC
>NW_013787628.1:0-631 GCF_000517525.1 Limulus polyphemus
ACTAAATGTGTAGTAACACTCCTTCATAACATGTTAACTTCAAGTTGTAGATCACTATCATCAAAAGTGTGATTTGTAACTAAATGTGTAGTAACACTTCTTCATAACACGTTAACTTCAAGTTGTAGATCATTATCATCAAAAGTATAATTTTTAACTAAATGTGTAGTAACACTCCTTTATAACACGTTAACTTCAAGTTGTAGATCACTATCATCAAAAGTGTGATTTTTAACTAAATGTGTAGTAACACTTCTTCATAACATGTTAACTTCAAGTTGTAGATCACCATCATCAAAAGTATAATTTTTAACTAAATGTGTAGTAACACTTCTTCATAACACGTTAACTTCAAGTTGTAGATCACTATCATCAAAAGTATAATTTTTAACTAAATGTGTAGTAACACTTCTTCATAACACGTTAACTTCAAGTTGTAGATCACCATCATCAAAAGTATAATTTTTAACTAAATGTGTAGTAACACTTCTTCATAACATGTTAACTTCAAGTTGTAGATCACCATCATCAAAAGTGTGATTTGTAACTAAATGTGTAGTAACACTTCTTCATAATTAACTTCAAGTTGTAGATCACTATCATCAAAAGTATAATTTTTAACTAAATGTGT
>NW_013787629.1:0-631 GCF_000517525.1 Limulus polyphemus
AGTAAACATTTATGTTTTGAAAATTTGTTATTAGCTGATTGCCCCATTACTTTTCACACATAAAAATATCCATAATAACATGTTGCCTAATCATGTGTTCTCCTTTATGGTTGTTTATTTTCATGACAATAATTACACATTTTTGAGTAAATAAAAAGATAAGAGTCTAAAATCAATTCGGGAAATATATAATTTGATTTGATCATACCCCTTACACAGGGTATCAAGAGATATCTTGGGTATGTCCATTTGGAGCTTCTAATAAACTTAGTTTTTTAAGCATGTGATCTCAGTTATGCATATATCTAGTGTAGATACTCAAATTATGTCATTTTGTTATACTGTTATACACAACAGCCAAGACATTAGTTGTTATCAATAACTGACAGGGTAAGAGTAAATTGCATTCTTCAATAAAAATCACTGAACATGAAATTGCGTGAACTCCTTTGCTTCAGAGGAGAATATATACGGTGTGTAGTGCTTTTTCTACCATATTTAGTTTCCACCATGTGCAGATGATTAGGGTAGGGTGGATTTGAAATGTATTAGTCACAAATCAACTCATTTTCCTTTGAGAAAAGTCCTTGAAATTGAGATTACATAACAGGTGTGCATCTCTTTAACTGTG
>NW_013787630.1:0-1239 GCF_000517525.1 Limulus polyphemus
AATAGTGGGGTTGACCGTCATATGATAATGCCCCCATGGCTGAAAGGGCTAGCATGTTTGGTGTGACGGGGATTCAAACCCGCGACCCGCAGATTGCGAGTCGAGCGCCCTAACCATCTGGCCATGCTGGTCCGACTACTCTTCTCTCATGAACTTGACTGTCACTCTTATAACGCAACTTCGACTATAAAGAGGTAATGGAACGCAAACCATTGGCCCACTTTTGTCATGTGACTAGAAATGAGGTAAGTACTGTATGTATGTATTAAACAATGTCAATAGAAGTATGGTTAGAACTACGTGATAATGGAAAACGTGATACAACAACAACAACTTTAAAAGGCTGTGTAAGCCTTTTTTCTGGTGAATACTGCCTCAAGTGATAACACCTTACAAAGTTTACGTATATCATTCTTGTGAAGCTTGTTTAATAACCTTTGAATAAGATAAACATGCCACACAAGTCCTTCTTATCAAGGATTTTCTTCGTTAAAATTATTCCACAGGCTGATAGATGGCTGAACAGATTGAGCTGAAACTGTTGACTGGTTGACTAATGACTGGCCATATATGTGGAAAATTGTAAACGTAATTTGGAGTATGTAATTATAACAACGAATATACGGGTGTCCTCTACACAGTAACCACAAACAACATAATTATAACAACGAATATACAGGTGTCTCTACACGAACAATGTAAATATAACAACGAATATACGGGTGTCTCTACACGAACAATGTAATTATAACAACGAATATACGGGTGTCTCTACACAATAACCACAAACAACATAATTATAACAACGAATATACGGGTGTCTCTACACGAACAATGTAAATATAACAACGAATATACGGGTGTCTCTACACGAACAATGTAAATATAACAACGAATATGTCTAGTCACCTACTACTACTAATATAAATACGTTTAATTAAATATCAAGCTAGTACATTACAGCCGTGTTGACTGAAACAAACATCAGGGTCAGTAACGTATGTTTGTGACACACTAAATACGTTTAATTAAATATCAAGCTAGTACATCACAGCCGTGTTGACTGAAACAAACACCAGGGTCAGTAACGTATGTTTGTGACACAATAAATACGTTTAATTAAATATCAAGCTAGTACATCACAGCCGTGTTGACTGAAACAAACACCAGTGTCAGTAGCGTATGTTTGTGACACAATAAATACGTTTAATTAAATATCAAGTTAGTACATCACAGCCG
>NW_013787631.1:0-631 GCF_000517525.1 Limulus polyphemus
TGCTGAGCCACTAAAAGGGGGGGGGGGGGGCATTGAACATACAGTTTTGTATAGAATTACTAAAAAGCTCGTACAATACTAGTTGGCAAAAGGAATTTAAAAACTGTGCTTCTTAGCTATCAGTTTTGAAATAAATACTTCTCTTAAGAAGGTATTTTGTTTGTGTGTGGTTATGCACAATGGGCTATCAGTGCTCTGTCCGTCACGGGTATCGAAAACCTGGTTTTTAGCGTTGTAAGTCCGCAGACATACCGCTGTGCTACTGGGCGACCTGAAGAAGGTCAAAAACTAATAACCACAATATTTACGGCTGTGTACACTGCTAGGATCGAATTTCAAATTTTAATTTCATAAGATCAAAAAGTTTCTTTGTAATTAAGCATAAAGCTACACAATGGGCTCTCTGTGCTATGCCGAACATGGGTATCGAAACCCGGTTTCTAGCGTTGTAAGTCTGCAGACATACTGTTGTGCCACTGAGGGGCAGATCGAAAAGCTTCATCACTTTTGGCAGAGACCAATGTTCGATTGTTTGTTTTAGAATTTCGCGCAAAGCTACACGAGGGCTATCTGCGCTAGCCGTCCCTAATTTACCAGTGTAAGACTAGAGGGAAGGCAGCTAGTCATCACC
>NW_013787632.1:0-771 GCF_000517525.1 Limulus polyphemus
AGCTGCACACAGCCTTAGTCCCTCTAGTTAGTAGTTCAAGGGACAGCTGCACACAGCCTTAGTCCCTCTTGTTAGTAGTTCGAGGGACAGCAGCATACAACCTTAGTTCCTCTAACTAATAGTTCAAGGGACAGCTGTGGACAGCTTAGTCCCTCTAGTTAGTAGTTCAAGGAACAGCTGCATACAGTCTTAATCCCTCTTGTTAGTAGTTCAAGGGACAGCTGTAGACAGCTTAGTTCCTCTAGTTAGTAGTTCAAGGGGCAGCTGCATACAGTCTTAGTCTCTCTAGTTAGTAGTTCAAGGGACAGCAGTAGACAGCTTAGTTCCTCTAGTTAGTAGTTCAAGGGACAGCTACACACAGCCTTAGTACCTCTAGCTAGTAGTTCTAGGGACAGCTGTAGACAGCCTCAGTTCCTCTAGTTAGTAGTTCAAGGGACAGCAGCATACAACCTTAGTTCCTATAGTTAGTAGTTCAAGTGGCAGCACACAGCCTTAGTACCTCTAGCTAGTAGTTCAAGGGACAGCTGTAGACAGCCTCAGTTCCTCTAGCTAGTAGGCTAAGGGACAGCTGCATACAGTCTTAGTTCCTCTAGTTAGTAGTTCAAGGGGCAGCACACAGCCTTAGTCCCTTTAGCTAGTAGGTTAAGGGACAGCTGCATACAGTCTTAGTTCTTCTAGTTAGTAGTTCAAGGGACAGCTGCACACAGCCATAGTCCCTCTAGCTAGTAGTTCAGGGGACAGCTGCACACAGCCTTAGTCCCTCTTGTTAGT
>NW_013787633.1:0-631 GCF_000517525.1 Limulus polyphemus
AGTTATAGCGTGACTGTGGAAATTATGTGTATTGCAAAGTTGTATTGAGAAAGAATAAACCAGTTTTATTTAAGAAAGGACTTGTGTCACTTAAGTTTCATCGGAAAGAAATTATACGGGAAATTAACAAACGAACACAGAGGCGTAACAATATTACAACTGAACTGGTCAGCCAGCATGCAAATGAAGCTGTATACTGGAAAAGTGTTCTACAACGAGTACTAGATCTTATAATGTTTTTAAACAAGCATGAATTGCCATTTCGAGGAACAAAGGAGATTATCGGATCATCTAACATTGGTAATTACTTAGTCGAAAATTGGGCTTTGCATCTCTCTTCTAGGGTTACATCTTGAGAAAGTATCATCTGCATGAAACAGATATTGGTTGATATTCATGAAACTGTGGCTGCAAAGATATTGAAGTCATGACAATGTTCAGGGTCATGGCATTCAATAAAGGGCAATATTTCACCATGACAATTCTGCTTCAGTTCTGTGTTGTAAACCAAGGCAATGCAATACGAAGAAGTCATAGTCTTAAAAATTTGTTATACACCATACTATTCATTATCCATTTTAGCAAGTCACCTAGAATGTGAACCTCCTACAAACAAGTAATTGTTACGTCT
>NW_013787634.1:0-987 GCF_000517525.1 Limulus polyphemus
AAATTTAAAAGCGAATTAGATACGTTAAAGGATGATTTATTGTCTTTTACACAAGGAGGATACATTAACCATCGACATAACCAGCCCCAGACAATGACAAGCCCCTTCAGACCCTGCAGCTAAACCTTAATGCAGACATATTCAGCCCTGTTAGAAGTTACATCCCAGATATGAATGTCAGTAATAGGAGTGATCCAGTGCGAAGGAAGCCACAGGAATTCGATGGGAAGGCACCGTGGGAAGCATATACAGCAGAATTTGAGCTACTGGCAGAGATGAATGGATGGACAGAGGAGCAGAAAGCAGTATATCTGGCAACTAGCTTGAAGGGACAACCACTGGAAATACTTGGACAGTTGTCAGCAGATGACATGCACAACTATAGAGCACTGGTAGCGGCTCTAGAACTCAGGTACGGAACCCAAAATCAGTCAGAAGTCTGCAGGGCTAGGTTTAGGACGACAGTCCGTGCTAAAAAGGAGAGCCTGCAAGAGCTGGCACAGGACTTGGAAAGCATGGCACACAAGGCCTTCCCAACTGCACCACCCAATCTCCTCAAGTTGTTGCTGAGGGATCAGTTCGTAGATGCCTTGGACAGTCCACAACTTAAGATACAAGTGAAGCAAGCACACCCCTCTACCATGCAGGATGCAATGGCCAGAGCTCTCGAATTTGAATCCTACGTTAAGTCCAGCACAGAGGTACCAAGGTTGGTACAGTTAGAGGGACTTTGTTGGCACTGTAACAAACCTGGGCACAAGATAGCTCAATGCTGGCACCTTCAACAAAGGGGAGATGACACAGCAGGAAAGGCTGCTACCCAGAAAGGCTGTTGTTGGGGAGCAAGGACATCTGAGGAGCCAGTGTAAGAAAAATATCACCAATAAGTCAGCTTCGGGAAACCAGTAGTGGTTGGTGCTAAGGGATGCTCACCAACCTCCATCGTGAAATCCCAACAGCTAAGTGTAAAATGGAGAGCACACACAG
>NW_013787635.1:0-630 GCF_000517525.1 Limulus polyphemus
AACAAGCAAATGTCAACATCTTATCTTTCTTCTGAAATCTAAAATGAATTTATAAATCTCATGGCTTCACATGGGCAAAATTATTGTTTGTCAGCAATTCGTAGAAACAAATACTATGGTATTCTGTTTGATTCCACACCTGATTATCATGATGTTATGATAATGCTGCTGTCATGTCAGGTCATCTGTCAGGCGTTCAACAAAGAATTCTGAAACAAAATCCAAAAGCAGTGTTTATAAACTGTGACAACCATAGTTTGGACTTAGCATGTCTTCATGCTGCAAGTCAGGAAACAACAGTTATTACCTTTTTTTGTATAATTGAAGCCATTTATAATTTCTTTACTCATTCAACAACTCGAGGGGACGAACTGCAGCAGGAGCTTAAGATCTCTGTCAAGCGTGAATCAGAAATACGGTGGAGTGCAAGAGAAAAGGCAGTAAAAGTTGTACATGAAAAATTGGATTAAATGTTAGGACTGTTAGAGCAATTAAGTGAGAATGACAACACGGCTGAAACAAAATGTGGTGCTCATAATATTCTGCAACGCATGCTTAGATTTGATTTTCTTGTACTTTTGCATTTTTGGAGAAATCTTTTATCATCTATTAATCGAGTGCAGAAACGTC
>NW_013787636.1:0-631 GCF_000517525.1 Limulus polyphemus
GTTCGCTGCAACACCATCTTAATAGGAAAACGTATGCAAATGTGGAAGGTGTTAAAGAGGACATGGACATTTTTTTGCTTCAAAGCCAAGTGATTTCTTTAATCAGGGCATTAACAACCTGATTGTAAGATGAAAAAGCATCATTAATAAGAATGGAGACTACTTAATTTATTAGATGTTTTGTTTTGATATATAAGTTGTTCGGAGTTTTTCATCTAAAAAAAGCGACATTAATTTCTTGACGACCTAATATTTATGAATTTTCTTTGTCTTTTCACATATGGGACCCAACTGGACTAGATAGCAGGCCATTAAGAAAGGGTTAGGTTAACCGTTTTTAAACATAACGATACGAAATTATATATAAAGTGTATCTACGAATACATCGTCCAAGACTATGTCTATAAATACAATTTTTAAATAAAGAAAAATATTTCTTTCCAAGGACTACAAAGACGCTACTTTAAGCTATTTTAGGATTATCGATAAGTTTTTAATACTTTGGGCGAGCGTTGCCCGCGATTAGCGTGTCCTACTGTGGATCTAATGATCGCACATTTGTTACCACAAAAAAAAATAATAAAAAGTTGATTTCTCATATTGCTGTCTGGAAGTATTAGATAGCTATTCT